>NW_023998457.1:157131-179330 GCF_014805625.2 Glossina fuscipes
CCCCCCCCCCCCCCCCTCAAAAAAAAAAATTTGCATTTTTTTTTTAATTTCGATTTTTTCTTTTTATACTCATTATGAATAACTTTTTATACTCAGTACCAGATATTAAAATATATGGAAAAACAAATACAAAGCGAAACTTAAACGGATCTAAAGAAGATTTGCACATGTCGCTGAAGCCATGTCATGGAACTCGACGAACAACTTAATGGTCGGGGGTTCAAATCTCAAGCGCGGTAAAATTTTTAATAAAGCCGGTAGCCAAATAAAGATTTTTTTTTTTGATTAAATTAATAATAATAATAATAGAATACAACTGCATTTTCTTTGATTACGTTTTCTTTTTTCCTCTGCGAGTGGTCATGACTGTTTCTACTTTAAAAACAAATTTCGTATCAATTTCCTGATAAAGAATAATAGATGGGTAACATAATATATAAAGATAACTCATTTAATACTAGACCTGCCAAATGTGTCATATAAAGCGTCTAACGTTCCAAAACTTAAACTGCATCGAGCGATTCTTTCAATATATTAACTAACATTTGTTTCTGTGGCCGACTTTTGTCTTTGACTTACTTCCAAAAAAAAGAAACAAAAAAAAAATGCCCTAGATTTCGAATTAAAAAATCTTATATATACCGTTATAACCTTTAACGACGTCACAAGTGAAATCGAATCAAACGGAAATGAAAAATGAGTCCTTCAAAGGCTGAAGCATCTGAAGCAAATTTTTTTTTTTTTGTTTTAATTAATTAAGAAATGTTAAATTTAGAAATTTATTAACGAACACTCGGTCATATTTTCCCCTAATTAATTCTAAGTAATTCTAGTCTTTGAGTAAAATTATATAAACCTATAGTTGAACGTGTTCGGCACTTTTGCCTTACACTCTTTAACTTACAAAGCAATCGTCTTTTTAAATAAAAATCAAAGTTTTTCTTTATTTAACCAAAAAAAAAAAAATTTGAAATTTATCCTTTTTTCACTCTTTCCGTAACCGTTCCAATTAGTGATGTCCATGTTTATATGTGACCCTGTGATTTTCTGTTACCATTTTTGAAATCTTGACAACAACATATCTCTATCGATTCAGATATCGATTCACGAAAATAGCCAAGGCGGGGGTCTTCGTAAATCACTTCTCCAAAATTGACTTTTACTAATTAAATAAATACACATTCTACGGACGGATATATTCGATAAGCATTTTTAAGTGATTTTATTGGAGACAAGCTGATCCCACCATCAATCGGTACTGAGTATAAATGGGATAAATAAATGTGAATAGCAAAGCGATAATAAAGATTTAAATTTTTATATACAATTACACAAATACAAAATGTATTAACGGAAATGAAGAAAAAAAAATAAATAAAAAAAAATTATAGTAGATATATATATATATATATATATATATATTAAAGTTGATGTAAAAAAAAAAAAAGAAGAAAAATAACTTTGGTTTAATAAAGTTTTAAATAAATTATTGAAGTAAAAGGGAAAAGGAAGTAATAACTCATTTGATATAACCAAAGCAGTCAGGGACACTGAATACTTTGGCAATTCGTGGGGAAAGAAGTGGGAGAAAATGAAAGACAATTTCGCCGGCTAATTAAAGTTACAAGTCGTGAATTGCTCGAATACGTAACTGGCAACGATGATCGATGTTCTTTCTTAGAGAGCACGGAGAGTAAACGGAATAACGCAATGTCACCCAATAGCGTTTATCCGCAGAAATCTAACAATAAAATGAACAACGTGCGGCGACGCCGCTCACTAAGACCCAATCGTTAATATTCTTAAGCAAATCAAACTCCTAAAGAGTCCACTGCATGTGAGATAATTGATAATAATTGCTTTTGGCGATCGAAAAATCCGCGAACCCAGTAGTAAATATTGATTGTATTTTCGTTCCCGGTGTAGTCATGATTTATGTAAATTTGTTTTGTGTACCATTATTTAATCGATCAAGAGAAGAGAAGTATGGTCAATAAAAGAAGAGGTAAAACAAAAAAATCAGAACCTACGAAATGACGGCAAATCCTCTCGCGAACGGAGGCGAGTGGAATAACAATAATTTCGTAGAATTTCGTAAATTGAAAGTTTTATTCTCTTCCCTTTTCAAACATTCTATTTTGGAAGACCATTGAATATGCAAAAGCTCATTTAGGGAAGTTTACATGGGTCAACATTTTATAGGCTTAGATCCTCTTGCTGCGATCTCTCGGGAATACTTGAAAAAAAAAAATGCCTTAGTCTGAAAGAAAGTTTTTCCGTAAAGTCTCAAAATGGCTGCCACTGTGTGATAAGTGAACCCATTCTGGAAGCGTTCAGACCTCGGTCTTATCTACTTTTTCAAGCGCCTTTAGTGCGCGAACAGATGTTTTTAGAAAATGTCCAACTTCACTTAAAAAGGTATGCAAATAACCAAAAATACATTAGTTTAGCTTCGTCGTGATGACCGAGACCATCTTAAAATGGTCCGATTTCTTTTCTACCAACAAATTAAAACTTTGCAATAAAATTATTGATATTAATTATGAATTCTGCCATACAATCAATGGTACGAGATGTGTTCAAAAAAAAGAAAGAAGAGGTGACTTCCTAAATTTCGTAATCTGCATATATGCGATTTCCGAATTTTTTTTTTTATGTTGATACATAGGCTTCAACCTATGTCAACATTATCAGCCGTTTTACATTTGCAGTTTGTTTTCGACAAATATGTAAATCTTAGATGGGTTGCGATGTGCTTGCCAATTTTTCGCTATTGGAAAAGATGAATCCTAGAATTATTAAATTTTGCGTAAAGAAAACGTAAAATGTGTCCAACTCGCTTAACACTCTGAGTGGAAGATTTTCCAAGCCTACTTTGAGAAAAAAAAATCTTTTATAAGAAGGCCGAGAACATATTTAAAGGTACGATGCTTCTCCTCCTCCTGGACGACCCAACGGTAGCGAAGTTTTTCCCAAAATTGTAAAATTTTTTGCGAAAGAACTTTCGCAATATTAGCCAAGAACAATACCGAAATCATGTCTCAGCCATCGTCTTCACCGCACTTGGCCTTTTTTCCTGTCCCCAAAGATAAATTTTATCGCGATTAAGGAGTTAGAGACGGTATAAATTTCAGCATCTAATATTAGATAAATGTAGTCTATTAAATGCTTTATATATAATGCTGCAAATTAGTTACGATAGAGTAAAGTTAATTGTTTGTTAAAAAATACTCATTATTGTGAGTTATCCGTTACAGCTTCCCAAGCTTTTAGACATAGCGCTATTTCTTTAAAAAAAGCTGCAATAAGTTCTACGGATGGGATGGAATTTCATTATTAAATTCCCTGTAATTCAGTATTTGATTTTACGAGAAGGAAACTTGTTGATAAGCCTTCTATATGGGTGAGAAAAAATGCCTAGATTTTACTAAATAAAAACTCTTTTTATGAGCCACTGCAGAGCGCATCATCCACTTAACAAAACTGTAAATAAGAAAATATTTCCTTTTTAATTTTACTTTTTATTTTCACTTTTTCTTTCTCCTAATGTTCATAACTCGTGAAACTACTCGTCTTCGCTTGCAGCCGCACTGCTTTTATTAGCATCACCATAATCATCCCCGCTTTCACTTCTTTCGGTTTGACTAAGTTTTTCGGCGCCATCCTCTGATTCGCTATCTGAATCACGCAGCGCTTTAACCACTTTTGTTTTATCAGCTCCCTTCTTACTGCGACGACCTTCAAAATCTGAACCTTCATCATCGTCCGACGAATAGATGGCTGAAGCCTTATTTTCAGCATTTGACGGTAGAGCAGCAGTAGCTTTTTTATATTTGTTTTTAATGGCGCTCAACGAAATCGCATTTTCTTCATCGCTACCCTCATCATGATTGTAGGAATGAACGACGCCGCTATGCGTCTCATGGCCACTCTTTTTCTTCTTTACCTGTGGTTTATGCTGATTTCGCATCGCTTGGCGAAGTTTTTCTTCTTCCTTTTTCAGATTATACAAACGATCTGCAGTTGGATCCTTACCAACCTGCGTAAGAATTTTGATGCCGCTGACTTTTTGAGATCTATCAGCCAATGACATTGTCATCTTTTTATGTGTAAACGATTCCGTCGAATGGGGACGGAATGTAAGCTTGGTACGGAATACTGCCTGTCCTTGGAGACCTGTACCTTGTCGTATGAACATATGATTGTGATCACCATGTAATGGTTGACGATAAACGTCGAAAATTTCGTTACCCAGGTGAAGAGACATGCTACCATCGGACCAACGAACAAAACGAGCATTTGATTCCTTTATCATTTTACCAGTGTTATTCATATATTCACGCCAACGTATTGTGTTGCTGACTTTTAATTTAATACGTTGTCGGCCTTCCTCATCCATAGTTTCTTCTTCGTCGATTTCATCTTCATAGGTTTCGGGATCAAAAGGCCGCGTTTCTACCGACAAAAAGTTGGGTAATTTAACAAAATGTATCTCACGCCCCAAATCAGTAACTATTCGGGGGATTTCAACATCGATGCGTGTTTCTGGAATCGGTTCGGGCTCATCTTCTCTTTGTTGCGCTTCGGCACGTTCACCTGAACGCGAACGTGAACGTGATCTAGATCTTGACATTGAACGTGATCGTGACCTTTTAGAAGCTCTGGAAGAAGAACGTGATTTTGGTGAACCATGCTCGGAACCGCTAATAGATTTTTTTTTATTTTCTTCTCCCTCATCCTCAGATAGACTAATATCATCAGCATCTCCAAATATGTCTTGGGCATCTATCTTCACAGTGCTGTTCTCAGCTTCATTTTCACTTTCAGAATCAAATATGCGAGCTTTCTTATTTTTTTTATTTTCTTCTCCTTCACCATCTTCATCACTAAGAACAGTTTTGCGCTTTTTCTTCGTATTTTCGCCGAAATCACACCGAGACTCTGAGCCGCTATGGGAATGCGGAGTAGCTGAACGAGAACGACTAACCGAATGTGATCGTGCCTTAGAATGAGAACGACTTCTAGAAGCTGAATGTGATTTAACGGAACCACTGCGTGATCTTGACTTATGCAACGAGGCAGACTTTGACCGAGAACCGCTATGAGATCGGCTGCGTGAATCAGCCTGATCATCTATTTGCAAATTAGGAGACCGAGATCTAGAATCTTCATTAGGATGGCCATTAGCATTGACTTTCGGTGATCCAATTGGAGTTCGACTGCCTGTGCGTCGAGATCGGTGACTACCCACGGAACCAGAACGATTGCTTTGTGGTGTCCCAGAGCGAGAGTGTGAACGAGATCTGTGCCCGTTTGCCGAATGCCGGCTAGCTGCAGATCGTGAACGAGATCGTGAACTTCGAGGTGAACCAGACCGAGAGACAGACGGAGACCCGGAACGATCCGATCCAGAAGGACTACCTGAATTGGAACGATTGCTGCCACTCCCAGATTTACGAGAGCCTGGCGAACTGTTAAATTTTTTATTTATTAAAAGAAATTCCGCCAGAGACGAGTTACAAATACCTTGCAGCGCGTCCAGGTGTTTGCCCCCTTTGGGAAGAATTACTTCGACTGCGGCTAGAACTTCGACTGCCACTTGACCGCGATTCAGATTCCGAGGCCGAACCTAAAATTCTAATCGGTAAAATTGATAAAATTTAAAAGTATGATCGCACAAACCACTTTCGTTATCTGAATTTTGCGAAACCATTTTTGATATTTAGTAGAGTAGGATTTTTTTTAAAAGATCATTTGAAAATATTTAATATTATTTGAGTTCATTACTATATTCAATGGAAATCCGCCAAAAGATGTTGTTTCTATCCACTATACTTAAATGTAAAAATCAGCTGATTGTTGAATTGCGGTCAGGTGAAGTAACATGTAAACGTTATGAGCGTGAAGTTCACAATATGGTGTTTTAAATACGAGGCAAAAAGGAACGGACATTTGAAAACACGTTCAAAAGTAACAACGAGCAGCACGCAAAACCAATTTTTTAAAAAATTATTAAAATTTCGAAAGGTGGAAAAATAACGTGTATAGGACATTAATTCCAATTGCTTGAATAAGAGAAGGCGTTAAAAAGAAACAGCTTAAATAAGTCCTTTTGACAAAATTTTATTTTTTGATAAATGAATGCCTGTAAAAGAGTAATAAATATTAAATAAAAAAGTTATTGAACTAAAATTATTGAAAGATAGCGATATGTCTGCGGTATAGAGTATAGTTAGTGGAAACTTCATGAAAGATAACTCGGCATGCTTGTACCGCTTGGCAATGTCTTCAAGAGAAATTTTCATTATTCCGGTATATATCGGAAACAATTACGCTTGCATAAGAGCTTCAAATGGCAAAGGAAAACTTTCTATCAATAGTGAAACCTTATTTACAATACTGTGAAAGGTTCAAAGCATGTATTAAGTCAATAAAAAATATTGATTTTCGGAAAAATTTTCTAGGGGTTTTACACGCTATATAATTGTTGGCATTTCCAGTTTTCCACATGTTCGTTTTTGAATATCTTCTTCCCATTACTCACTTACAATTAATAAGAAACAATTCTTATTAATTAAGTGAGTTGTTGGAAAATACCGCACCTTCTTAAAGCTCCTTTTAAATGGAAATGAAAATAGGTACGTTCTATTCACTTGCAATCTTTTCATTTTCATATGTAAGCCTTTATGTTATCTAATTTTGTTTTTAATCTTAGCAGCCATTTTAAAATGTTTATTAAAACCATTAAAATTATTTGTAATCACTTTAATCTGTTAGCAAATCCATACTTCAACAATGTTATGATAACTTTAACTAAATCTTCACCTTATGCAAGTTACCATTACCCCCATTTCTTCTGTACTCGCTGTACCGTTTAAGCGTAGAATAAAATGAATCCGTCCCTGGTTTTTTTTGCCTGAAATTAACATCTTGTGAAATTCACGCACACACGGCGTAGGCAAACAAATAAATTTTAGATAGCATTGCCAAATCGAAATTGTATAATCGTAAAGCAATTGAGATGTTGAACATGACTTGCAGCTGACGGCTAACTTCCATTAGCTAAATACATAAATCTACATTCAAAATGAGCTGTCCTTTTGGTTTTGGCGAATTAAATATACCATCTTCTCGAGCTTTTTGGGACGACTGCGATGAGGACGAGATTCCTTCAACTGAACCGGAGAGGTACTTGAATATTTATTTTGACAATATAAAAAACCGCATCAAAATTTTTTTAAAAACCTTTAGATTACAGTTAAGTATTGCATCTCGTGCGGAGCTAGATAAAGCAATTTCGAAAACGAATCTGCTGCTAGTGATTGAAGGTCTTAATATATCCAATTTCGCTGAATCTGTACTGTTGAAAGATTCCAAAAAACTGGCAGGAATACCAAGTAAAAAATCATCTCTACATTTCATAGATAACAACGCAACTATGATAGCTATCGTGGAAGAAGATTTAAGCAAAAGTGGCGAAATCACTGAGCTGCTTATATCAGAGAAAATTGCTTCTGCCCCCAAAGAAGTAGTCACGTTGTCAATTAAACCCAAAGTAGATTACAAGAGTGAAAACATTACTGCAGTACGAGACGAAATTACCTTCCTTAGGTCATTGGCAAGTAAAGTAAATTACGTAGAATCGCTCGAAGCACCAAATTTCATTTGCGGCGTGACAGCAGGGAGTGAGTTCTGATATACGTATGACTATTACTTTTTTTCTTTAATTTATTAAACTTCTTTTTACACGTACGTCTAGTTGCTTCTTGGCGTTTTAGCGAAGGCTTAAAAGTTCAAGTTTTCCTAGCTTATACAGACAACGTAGCTTTGGATTACTTGGCCGCAAAACCTATAATAAAACTACTACATGATTTAGATATTAATTGCGCAGATATTTACAATTTCAAAAAGTCTGACGACTCTCACTTGTATATGTAATTTATGTTCGTTTAATTAAACTTAAGGAACGGTGCTTGATTTTTTTTCAGAATTTTCTTTTTATTTCAAACTTACAAAATATAATATAGTATGTGGACAGAACGCAGCGTATATATTATTTTTTAGTTATCCAAATCAAAAATGCTTAAATTGACATGATTTCGCCTTTCCAAATGTGCTTTCGCTATGGCTATAAATTGCGGACGATGCAGTAAAGAGTAAGCTTGTACTAGAAGGGTTTGTATTAGCATATGCAACTCTTTATGGCCACTACAAAAAAGATCAATGCCCAGTTCGAGAGCAGTTCCAAAATCGCATTCGTCTACAGCTATATTGGCCGCCACTGCTATCGGATTTAATTTTTCCATCACGCTCGTTTTGATTCGATCGTCCGGATCGCTTGTTTCTCCATCGACGGTTTCGAAGATCTGTAAAATTTTTTTTAATTCCGAATCACTTTCAATCAGTGGGCGATAGCCTACTTGGGTTTTACGATCATACGGTACGACAATTCCAGCTCGATGGAAAGTTTTACATACTACTTTACTATTTCGTTTTTTGCGCAATTTTTCCAAATTATCTAAAGCTATATCATGAACTTCAGCAAATTTTTGTAAAGCCTTTTTTGTTGTGGCTACCATTGTAGCTGTAAACGGTGTTGGCGTGAAATCTCTATCCAGATAGTACAAAAATGCCTCAAAAATGTTACCAGCAATGAATACGAATTCACAATTTTTTCTACTATCATTACGCGCCAGCAACAAATTATCATTTTCTTTTGGACTATCACGCCAATAGCCATAATGTATTTCAGTAGACTTACGCACAAATACTGTTTGAAATTCGGGAGGATCGTAGAAAAAACGCCAATGTCTTAGATAATCACCCGGTTCGCGTATCTTAGCTTTTTGAAATTTTCCGGCTATGAATTCGAAGGGTCCCACCAACTGCAATTGGAATTGTTTCTCCATATATAATAAAATCTCTTGACCATTTTGCTTAGGATTAAGTTGTTGTAAGAACTTCCAAAAGTCATAGAAATCCGGTGGCATTTCCACCAAAAATTTGTGTCGTATAAATTCATTACTTTGTACCAAATTATCATATTCCTTTTGCTCTGACAGTTTAATGCGGTTTTGCAACCTTGCCATATAATTCTTACCACTTAATTTCGCCATTGCCTCTTCACGCAAAGAAGCTGTTTCGTATTTATCCGGTATATTATCTGCATCCTGAAAGTTTTTAGATTTGTGATCACTTGCTTCGCTTTCAGTGGAACTTTGAGTTTCCTCATTTGCTATTTTATCGCCCCTAGTTTCCGGATGATTATATTTTTGTAAATGAATTTCATTTCGCTGATAGCATTTATCCCAGTATTTACAATCTGGTTTAGGCATTATCTTCTAGATATTTATTATTACTATAACAATATAAATTTACAATATTTCCAATATTTTTTTTTTTGGTATGTTGAACAGAGATGGACTAAGCCAATAGATTTGTGGCTTGTATGTCCAGATAATAAACTGCTGTAATTTTTAGTCACGATTATCTATAAAAAGTAACAAAAAAAAAATAAGAGCGGCCGTAATAACTGGAGTGAGCATGTTAAATGTAATTGTGTATGTGTGTGTGTGTAATTGTGAGTCTTGAAAGTTAAACAGTGTTGCAAACTTTGGCTGAAAACGAAAAGCAATGCTATGGTAATAGAAGATTATTAAACGCAAAAACGAAAGAAAAAAAAGGTAAGAAGAGGAAAAAAAAAAAATTCTAAAAGGATAAATTAGCTTTTCTAATAAAGCAAGTTAGTTCCCCGAGATGACGTACATTTTTTGCTGCAAAGAGATCGAGGAGACAGCCGTATAACTTGAAGAAGCTAAAGGAATCTCTAATGCCATCAAGCCTGTGACATCTGAAGATTAGATGCTCAGCAGACTCAACAACATTGCAAATTTCACAAACAGAATATTTCCAATATTGCCAATGTTTCAACAACAGCAAACTAAAAACATAAACCACTACAGAGTTATTAACGAAATTTAAAAATAAAAAGACCGACGTATGTAGCGATCAACTGGTTGAAACTATGATGCAAATTTTAAAGAAAATCAATCCCGTAAAACAAACTCGTTACACGTTACGAATACACTTCAAAGTTCTTTTTCTACTATATGTCTGAACAGTGGGACTATTCACAATTTATTTTGGCTGTACTCTCGATTCAAATGTTCTTGTCAGAGTAATTCTTCCTTCCACAAATATTCTATTTATATAAATGTTTCCAATCACATTACTATGCCTAATTTTATAGTTTCATTTTTAATTCGTTAACCTGCTTTTCTGGTACTCGTTTTCCTCGGCAGCTGCATGCTACGAATGTGCATTCATTTTTCCCTCTTTAGGGATTTTATTACTTAGCTGGAATGAACAGGATTTGGGATTTCCGTAACAATATTTAAAAAAGCCATGAAATGTTATAAACGGAGCAATTCCTACCATTTATTTACAATTTTGCGCACAACAAAGGACTTTTTCGGTACTAAAAACTTTTTCAATTAAAATTTACTTCATGAGAAGCCACTGAATTAGTTGCTGATTATTGTATATGCTTATTCTCAATGGGGCACAATACGTGCAAAATTCTTGATAATTGTATACGCTTATTCTCAAAGGGGCACAATACATGCAAAATTCTTGATAATTGTGTGGAGGGAAAAATTAGATAATTTAGTTCATTAAATACAACTCTGTGCTGAATATATGCGTACGAAAAATGAGATAATTCAAATCTCGTTCATGACTGTGTGAAATTCAACATCCAAATAAGAAAAATTCAATCATAAATATACAATTCCAATAGGAAGACAACTGAACTAATTTATATAGAAGGTAAGTGCGTTTACTTCGTTTATTTAAAGCATTCTATTTCATATATTAAAAAAGAGACGCAGCCGAGACTCGCAAACTTTTTCTGGGAATTTCCTTGATGTCTCTTTCGTTTCTAGCAATTTCGAATAATTTCGTGATTACAAAATTGAAGAAATGAAAAGAAAAGAAATGTCGGGGAGATATCATTTAAGTATATATTCATTGAGGATCCATGGTTCATATTTTAAGTTTTTATTATTATTTCTTGTAAAAGATGTCTTCATATAAAATAGATCTTTGTGCAAGCCTTTTATCACCATCTTTGTGCACGAAATTTACGAAAAGGAAAAGAGCAACCAGACATAACAAATGTTGCCATACAAACTTTTCACAATTGCCAATGTTTACGCTATGTAGTAGTTGCCACAACTATACTTGCATTTGTTGATATCGTAAAGACGCACCACGGTTTCCCTTAACGCTCTTTTTCAATTTTCTGTATATATATACATTTTCCCTATAAATATATATTTCTATTCAAAAGCTTACTTGAACTTCTGCACAAGAAAGCGCTTGACCCAAATATTGCTTATACTCTATTCGCGTTATACCTGCACCACTGGCGATACGAGTTTATAATTAATAAGCTTATGTGAATGTGTGGAACAAGGTTAGTAGTTTGCAGAGATTTTGCTTCTGATACTTTATTGCAATTAGTGCAAATTCTTACGCGAATGTTGCCACTAAAGTAGAAATAAAATAAATAAAAATTCATTCGTTTTTTTGCCGGCTGTGTTTTATCATCTCGATTGTATGATATAATAATTCTTTTGTAAAGCCGGCAGCTTTAGATGCTAGTGCTATATGTCTTGTTTTTGATTTTTTTTTTATTGTCTAAATTAATTTACAAAAAGTGAATTATTATTTCAGTTACTTGTGACACACCCAACGAGTATGACCACTGCCGATAAACAATTCCACGATGTACTGAGCCGTCTACTTCGAGACTACCCGGACTTGTGGCGATATCAGCGGGGGCCGATTAAAGGCAAGTACGAGGAACTGGCCGGCAAGGTAAGCGAGGAGCTGCACCGTCCTGTGTCTGCGGAAAAGGTGCGAACCGTTTTGAAAAATGTCAGGCGGCATCTGCAACGGCTCGAGAAAGGGCTGTCTCGGAGGACGGATTACTGCGCATATCTGTGGTATGCGCGAGAACTTGATCTTATGCGGGCCGCGGAGGCGATGTCGAAACTAATTGAGGAGAAGGAATTCTTCCAAGAAGAGGTCATGGTGAATGTAGGTGATGCCTTTATCGATGAATTGGCACAAGAACATACCGTCTTTCTAAGGAGTAGAGTCCAACGCGCGTCAGCTCCTCCGCGAGTCGGCTCTTCCGCGCATCAGCTCCTCCGCCACACTCTCCCCGCGCGTCAGCTCCCCCGCTTTTCGCGATTTTCGATGTATTCCAATGGTAAGTTTGAAACTATCTTCACTGATTGTCGTTTATAACTTTGTTATTTATTTCTAATTAATTTCAGATTAAGACGATATTTCTTGAAATCGATGTTTACAATAACAAGAAGAATTAACAGAATGTAAATATAAGAAAAAGAAGAGGCCTTTTACGAATTGTAATGAAAACCGCCTCAAAACGACTAAGTTAAATATGCCTGCCACCGAATCGTTGAAGCGTTTAACAAGCGCGGCAGCAGGAGGTTTGTTTCAAAAAAAACAGGAAATAAAAAGTGAGAATACTTATGAGATGCTTCTTTTTTACAGCCTGACGAAGACTTAGTAGGTTTCATCGGGCGCAGAATCTAAAAAATCAGAATTTTTGAAAATTCTTTTTTTCTTCCCTTTTCTTCCATTCTCTTACGTATCCTATGGGCATATCTTATCTATTCTGCAGTATTGTTATTGGCAAAGTTGGAGTCCCAATCCGAAAATTGTAGTTGAGGTTGTACCAGCAAATTTAGTAAACTCCCGATACTTGATATAAAGAGATCCTCAACATTATTTGAAAAAAAGACTCCCTTTTTCTTAACGATATATAAATGGATAACAATTCTGCACTGCAAAAAGAGACGAATAATGAATTTGCCACAATTTTGAATGCTCATCATTTTGGGTTCGACAACAATTCTCTATTTTACTAGGGAAAGCAGCTTTCAGTTATTAGAAATATTGTGGTATACTGCATACTAAACCCAAGTGTTGGAAGTAAGCTGCATACAGCTGATGATTTGCGACATTTCTACGCCCTCTATAGCGGACAAGCACCATTTATCGGTTTTTACGCCTGGCTAAAACCGATGGTATTAATGTTGGATCTTGATGCTATTCGTCAAATTTTGGTAGTAAATGCTGATCATTTACAAGATCGCGGTTTATACAATAATGTAAGCACGTCTGCAAATAAAGACCAAATAAGTATAAATATTTGATTTCGACTGCCGGAAGATGATCGCAGTGTTTTAGTACAAGGAATGCTTGTGCATGGGTGCCTTAAAATTGTTGCAAGTGCTTGTACTTCTTTACACTTTCTTTAAATTATAAATCCCAAATATACGACATATATACATATAATTGAAATCTATATACGAAAAGCCAGGCCAAATAAAATTTTCGCTAATTACCAGGGAAATCCTATTGAATCTTTATAAATCGCTTATAGTTGGTTTATAATTAATATATGTACATATGTAATGTGATTAAGAAAAAAAAAATTTTTAGTTTGAAATGAGAAGAAAAAGAGAAAGAGGTATGGTCTGCGGTATTATCCATTTTGATTGAAAATGAACGGGTTAAAAGACAGATTATTCTTCTTTTTTCAAGATATTTTCCGTATTTTGAATTAAACGATTTTTTCTTCTGTGGAACATTCAACCTAAATGAAAATTTTACTAATATATATTATACTATGTATATTATATGGGCAACACTTACCTTCTTGAAGACGCTGGTAGTACATGGATCTTGAAAATAAATTAATTTGTATTCTATTGCAAAACGAAGGAATTAATAACAACAAACAACGAATAACACATATTTTACTCTTTTTTTTCGTGCAGATTCTGACAAAATTTATATTATTAACCACCAGCTAAGGTTTGACATCCTTTTTTTTAATTATACAAATTTTAAACTAACAGAGTTGACGAAAAAAATTCAGCTAAATGCCAAAAAAAAGAAAATCATCTTAACCCGGGAGAGATAAACGGTATTGATTTAAAATTTGTTTACACGTTCTTAAGCAATGCTTTTCTCGGCTTACGGCAAGCAAAGCTCGGCTCGACGTCAAGTACGTTTTTAATTGACGGAATTGAGAATCTCATCAACGAATACTGAAGAAGGAGATAGAGATATATGCAAGTTAATAGAAGATTTAGAAGTGCAGTTATCCACTACCAACCCTGGTGATACATTAAAATTTGGATATAATCCGTAAAAAAAAAAAATTTTAGTACCGCTTCCGAAAAAAACTTATTAGCATAAACACACATTTGCGCTTTTATAAAAATTAGCGAAGGGCAAGGGCATAGTGGTTTTGCCTTTAAATAATAAATAAAATTTCCGTTTTTCATCTCGTGATTATTAACATTTGTGAACTTCACAGGCGTACGTAAACAAATAAATTTCAGATAGTATTGCCAAATCGAAATTATAAAATAGCATGTCATTTTCAACGTCGAACTTAACTGCCAATATATGCATAAATAAACCGTTTTAAAATGATTTGTCCTCAAACTACCTACAACATGCCTAGATGAATTGTTCTTTCAATTTTGATGAATTGAATACCCCATCTTCACGGGATGTTTGAAATGGTTGCGACAAGAACAAGAAGCTTCCAATAGAAGTGGAGAAGTGCTCAAATATTTTTTGGCAGCACAAAATCTTATCAAAATACGAAAGTTTTTTTTTATTAGTTGTTTGACAAATGCGTTATCCGAGATATAGACATATGTAACCGAATTTTTGGCATTTATTGCAGCAAGACTATGAAAAATATTGCCTTTCACTAATTATCTTTTTCCCACTGTTCGACAATTTTTGCAGTCCACGTCAAAAAAAATTTTCGTCCTTGCGAGGCAAACTGGTCATCCAATCGTTTTCGTGTATATTCATAAGAGCCTGACTCATCAATGCAAAAAATTGTTAATCGTAAGCACTCGAGTACGCTGGCATTAGAACTTCTCAATTGACTGCTTTTAATAAAATGATGTCAAGTTGGCTCTGCCGGCTATTCTGATATTTCGCTTAATCGGTTCAAATCCTCGCACTACACTTTAAGAACTAATAATAAACCACACTTTTCTAGTTTTCTAAAACCCAGAATACTATCCTCCCATCGAAGAGTTTCCGTCTCGCAATCGATTTAGATGGTACGCTTCAATCTGCTCATGAACTTTTACACCTTGGGTTCTTAAAGCGGATTCACCTTCCACTCCCCACTAAGATACAATACGAAAACTGTCTCTTGCATTGTTCAATTTTTCGCACTAACCTCAACATTTGTTAGGTAAATTATAAAATGTATATTCTTGTCAGCTGTAAGAAAAAAAACCAATCTTCGCACGAGGAATTCCAATTGTTTTTTCTTTTCTTTATTAAATTATTTTGGTGACGGCCCGATTTAAAATGAAAAGTGCTGCGTGATAGTCTTGTTGATGATGCTTTAATTGGATTGAAATTGGTGGCTATGAGTAATCCGAAAGACTTGAAATAACAATTGGTCGTAGAATTTGTGGGTGAGCAGGGTATTGATGAGAGAGGTGTTTCCAGAGAATTCTTCCAATTGATTATTGAGGAACTTCAATCCGGACTTTGGCATGTTTACCCGTCAAAAGGAAAGCATTGCTTTGTGGTTTCATTCGGCTCCTTTCGAGAATGAACCACAATTTACGTTAGTTTACATTATTTTACGTATAGCTATTTAATTATAAATTTTCATTTTGGCTCGTACTTTTCCCGAAAACTTGACAATCTGAACTGTTTTTAATTTTCTTTTTTTTATTCATTTTCTAAAAGGAATTTTCATGCTTGCTGTTTCTTCTTCTTCTGCAATTCGGCAAATCAACAATTGAAAATTCGCTGAAATGTGGAAAACTACTTATTATACATTTAATTTACTTATACTACAAAACAACTTCATTTAATAATAATAAAAAAAATCAACAGCAACGAGAATATGTATATTTTTCGTATTCGCTCTATATAATGTATATTATGTGCATAATTACAGTGACGACTAGATTTCCAAATTTCAAATTCTAGCACTTAGGGCATTTGGTAAGAAAACGATAAGAAAAAGCCTTAAGTAATGCAACAATTCACCGGTTGCTGAAAAACACGTACTTAACTGTATCCAAAAAAAAAGGAAAGCGGAGAAAGATGTCCAACTGCAAAAGAGAAATGATAATTCTTCTTTAATTAGCAACGGAAAGAAGTCATTCGTCAATGTGTGAGGACGGAAGGAAAGTTAGAAAGCGATAGTCGCAGTCAGTTGTTTTTAACGTCTAGTATTTAGTGCGCGGGGTTTCAGCAACCAACGACGACATGGCCCACGTTCTAATTAAATCAAAGTAATCCATAGATTTCCATATCGAAACTGATTCGATTTTTTTCTGCTGTCAACTATGAATTCAATGAGTTTTTTTTATCGTTTGAGTATCTTTGAGTTTTCGTTTCTTTTTTTTTTTTGTCTAAATTAAATAATTTTTTTCATACAATGGAACATTGCATTAACATTTGGAAATTTGCTGCAATATCTTATGTAATATACAGTTACAGTGTACATCCGTCGACAGCCTTGACCCCCCGTTGTAGAACATTTTTTGACGGTGAAATGAAGTTCATTTGTAGTGCTTTTTATCCAAGATTGGCAAAGATATTATTCGATGATGGCAGGGCGATGACTGGCCTTCGATATGCTGTTTATCGCAAAGTTTTGCAAAAAGATCACTTTTTGATAACGCATGGTAGCAGCGCTATTATCGGTTGTAATATGTTGCAATTAGTCACTGAGGAAGAATACCTTTGTGACAAACATAAGATCTTCTTACGCGAATACGGGAAACCAGCAATATACTGTTTAGACCATTTAATGCGTTTATCAGATGATTTGATTGCGCATTGCGCCGGCCGTAACGTGAAGCCAATGCAAATAGCGATGCATTACGTAAACCCAAAGCAATTATATGATTCAGCTTATATACCACCGCTTCATTGAAAATGTGGGTCGACTTTCCCGCCTAGTAACGAAATTTTTTGCAAATATAGCACTTTATTATGTACCGTGTATAAAAATATTGACAAATTTATCCGTTTTTAGAACGAAAACTGAAAAATTTGTAGACCGATGTTCTTATATTGTAACGAGTCTTCTTGGGCAGGGTATACTCAGCCGGAATATTTCTTATTCATTCCAAACGATTAGTATTATATTTACTTTTCCACGTTTCCGTATCGCGAGTTTCTGTAAAAGAAAAGATTACGTCGTGGGTGTTGCAGCAGCCAGCTTCGGCCTACACGTCCACTTTTCCGTGCCTAATCGCTTCACGTCGCAAAAGCGAGTATCCTCCAGTCATTTAGGGATGACGGCGAAGCCACACCGACCACCCCCTATCCGTAAAATTCAAAAAAACCCTAAAGTAAAAGTCAACTGGTTATGTCCGTGATCACTTATCCTTGGCTGCTACCACACAACTGAACGGCTGAGCATGGTGCGACATATAAATAAACGGTTTGGTTTGAAAAAGTTATTGAAATGAAAATTTTCAAAAGAAAATGTTATGTTCTTGGTCGCGGGGAGTAATTGTGTTTATTAGCTGGTTCTTTGGGTTATGCTTTTGTATTTAATAAGCTATTTCGGCAGTATTGCCAAAGTCTGATTTAAAATTTTTTATTTCCATTATATCACATCGTACTTTACTGCGCTTTTGCAAAAGTGGAAAACAGCGATTTTTAAAATTATGATTGTGTCACTCTATAAAGGAAGTGCCAAAATTTTTTGTGATGGCAATGACCAGGAATTTAAAAAAAAGGCAAGTTTTATTATACCAATGCAAGCACATTGCAAGTGTTTCTGTTTTTTTAGTTATTTTTTAGTATTTAAAAAATTGATTAAATTAGTTAAAGTATTCACAAAAGCAAACGTTCACTAAAGTGATGCACTTTTAGAAAGGTTTCGAAATTATAAATACATAAAATAACACGGTACAATAGCTTATCAAAAAATTTTGTGATATCGTAAAATATTACTAGAAATTGAAAAGAAATAGAACCAATTTTTTATTTATTTACAAATGAGTGGTGTCGCTCTTTTCATAAGCCAGGTTAGTAAAGCCTTCTTTACTTCCTAGTACAACGCCATTAGCGCTTGTAACATCAATACCGCTTGTAGGTCGATCAGGTGGCATAGGTTCACATTGTTGCAGTTGTATGATATTCGTTTCTTTGGGAGAACTTATAGGTATTACAGCGTTACCCATAAGTATAGGTTTTGATATAGAAGGACGCTTTTGAAATTGGTGTGATTCTAATTTTTCTTTTTTCTGATCATTTTCCTTAAATTGTTTTTGTTGCTTTTTGCTTAGCAAATTTATTGTAGATTTCTTGGAGAAATGAGCCTCAATTTCCTAAGTAATTTAAGATAAATAATTAATAATTCGAAAAATTATTGCAAAGAAGCAAGTGTACATACACCAAGTGTGCGTCCTTCCGTTTCTGGCAAAGTAAAGTATAAAATTACAGCACCAACTAAAGCCACAAGCGAATAAAACCAAAACGTTCCTGGTAACGTTAACGCGCCAAGCATTTGAAGGAACAATTTATTTGCCAAAAATCCGAAGATATAGCCCAAACCACTAACTAAGCCTGAGGCGGTACTTCGAACTGGTGCCGGGAATACTTCGCCTATTAAAATCCAAGGTATCATACGTATACCAAAATGGGCAAAAAACGCAGCACCCAATAATAGGATAAGAGGTAGCCACACTAATGTATTCTTCTCCTGTTGCGGCAAGTTTAATAATATATTATTTTCAATATCCTTAGGATCCATTGCATTAAGTAATCCTTTATTCGTAGTAGAAATCAAATTTGGCGAAATTGTTGTGGTGTACATAAGTACAATGGTATCATTTAAATCAGCGATGCTCTCATTCTCGTGATAGCCGAAGGTCGAGTTTTGCCGCGGCAACTCTCTTTGAGTTTTATTTGATTTAATTTTGTCCGAGAAGGCTGGCTCGGAATTTCCTTGGTTTTCAAATATCTTCGTTATATTATCGTGACTTAAAATGCTTTCGTTTGGCACAAGCGATGAAGCATTTACGACCACATTGTTGATCGCAAAACCAGGTATAATTTTTAAATGATAAGCGTATGTGGCAGTACCGAAAAAGCAAATGCCTACTCCTACGGTAGAAATCAACACCAAGGGTCTTTTACCAGTGAAATGTATTAAAAATACGCACATTATTGTGGCAATCATTTCGGCAACGCCCAATAGAATGGTCGCATGATATTTGTTAATGGGTGCTTTCAGGGTATGAAAAATTTGAACGGCATATGTCTGAAGACTCGTTTTGCCGGAGAAATGACCCGTGAAGAAGGTGTAAGCGACCAATAGAAATGGTACCAGAAATGAACGTTTCTTAAACATACGCAGACGGCTCAAATACGCATGAGTTTTATGATCTATAGATTCCTTTGCTTCTTCCAGAGCAGGCTGTGTGATTAATTCATCGTATAAACGATTAAATTCCTCCTTTACATCGTGCTCAGAAACCCAGCCACGTAGCCATTGTAACGACCTTATCGCCTCACGAAAACGTTGTGCTCTAATTAACCAGATAGGACTTTCAGGTACAAAGCACAGAGCTATAATAGAGAGAATAGGAAAAGCTGCATTTATCGCAGCTATGGTACGCCAATCCATGAGAGAGCCCATTATGAATTGTATAAATATTCCTGTAATGACGCAAGTAGAACCCAATGCTGATAAAATACCACGATATTTAGGTTCCGTGATCTCTGCTACATACGTGAGCACCTATAAAAGCACGTTTTGTTAATTATTTATATTTACAATTATCACATATGTATTTAACAGAAATAAAACACATTTGTTAAATAACTTACCGGTGCTTCCATAAGACCACCGCCTAAACCGCTCAAACAAAGAGCTGCATATAAGTGTTCTGTTTT
Source organism: Glossina fuscipes (assembly GCF_014805625.2). Lineage (NCBI taxonomy): Eukaryota > Metazoa > Arthropoda > Insecta > Diptera > Glossinidae > Glossina > Glossina fuscipes. Next base: position 177,148 of record NW_023998457.1, read on the forward strand.
CGTAGCAAAATGAAATAGAATCCATGATGCCAGTATTGGCAGATTGACTAACTATCGCATTCATAAGAAAATAAATGATATTAAAACAAATAAGAATATTATAGTCGGGCAAGTCCGACCATTAAATACCATATGGCACATTGGCTAACACAATTCTGATTTTATCTTGTTTCTATATAGAGGCATATTCTCCATGTGCGTATTTATAGGGAAGAGGTCCCAAGACGCAACCTAAGTATAGTACAAGTTTAATCCTTACACAGAGCAGAATCCAAAAGTGGGCGTAGATGGTCCAAATTTGGTACATTTAATTTTGATATCATTTTCATCATGAAGCCTTCAAAATTATACCTTTTTGTTCTATGAACATCAGTTTTCTTTATGGAAGAGGGGGTTCAAAAATTACCCCTGCCGATCCAAAGTGTTCATTCCAATTTAGAATGCCGTCAGAAGCCCTTTTGCCGAGAAATTTTGAAAATTACAAATTTTTCCAAAAAGCGACTTTTAAGAATATCGTGTTATATGAGGTTAGGACGAAAAAGTGGACCGGTTTGAATCATTCTCAATAATGTTACATGGCAGAGGGACAGACAGGCTTAGATCAATTCAGATTACGATTCAAAAGTTGAGCCCTATAAGTTGAACACAAATTATTTGCAGGGACGGACAAATAGACATAAATCTGTAGAACAAAAAATGGGTCTACCTTCAGCCCGGTGTATTATATACGTCCGCGCTAACATTATATATCCTGTACCGCAAGTGGTGTAGTGTATAAAAGGGCAGACAGATGGACAGACGGGCAGACAAGTTTAGATCAATGCAGTCAAATTTCATCGACATATCTCAAAAATTGCTACTTGCAGTTTGAACATACAAATATATATGGATACGCATCCGACGGACACATAGGCTTAGATCGATTCAATCAATCAATAGGGCGTAAATATATATATATTTTTCCTTTTTTTTTTGCTAAATACCTGCATAGCTCTCCGTTTGCCTATAGGTTGAGTTAATACACCCGAGAATATACATCCTAGAGGTACACAAATTAAATTAATGGAACCTAGACAAAAGAAATAAAAAAAAAAATTTCCCATTAAACATTTGTTTATCCACCGCACGTTTAACAAATAACAATGACATACTAAACCAAGAGATTTGATCTCTATTTAATACTATATCACTCGGTTCTCTGCCCTCACCACCTTGTATCGCTGGTATAACAATTGTTGGGAATCCCAATGTCATGCCATAAACTAAAATGAAATAAAACAATTAAAAAAAAAAAAAAAAAAAACAATCATTTTCGATTTAATTATACTCGGTTTTGAATGATTTACCAAAAAGTAAAATATTTTTTGCACTAACGGCTAAAAATTGCGGTAAAGCCCGGCGCAAATTGCTAATTTCCTTTGATTCGCTAGGTAGAGACCTACCCGCGTTGGTATAATTGTTACCATTTTTTAATGAACTGTTGTGAGAAAAAAAGAACAAAAATTTTGTTACCTTTTTTTTTTTTTTGAAATTACATTAAATCAAAAAAAGCAATACATTTATAGAAAACTGGTAAGAATAACATTGATTGAGTTACCATTACCATCATCATCACTTAGAAGCCAAGGTTTAAATCCAAAGGCGCAAGACATTGTAAAATAATTGTAAAAATAATTGAAAATGGCAACAAATTATCTTATATTGAGGGATGGCACGATCAAAATTTACTTTTCAAATTAAATTTTGCTTGAATTATTGCAAATTCTATGGACCACGGAAAGGTGCTTCCATTTTGATTGACTAATCATGTTTAAGAAATTTTTATCCATGAGTTTTATTATCTCCTTTCTCGGAAGCAGTGATCAGCGATCTTTTAGGCAAAAAAAAAAAAAACGGGTGCAAGTTAGGTCCTTGAGTATACGTTCCAATTGAGCTGCTGCGTCCAAAGCAAGAGATAATCTAAACATTTTAGACCAGTTGAGTGGCCCGTCCGTGCATTAAAATATCCTGTACAAGTTCTAATGGTTTCAGGGGAGTGGTTCAGCCTTGTGCTCTTGTAAAGCACCACATTTTTCATTTGAAAAATTTAAGCGACGTTTGACCACCTGCCGTCTTCAATGTGGCCATTTGTGGGCATGAGCATGAACCGCAATCTATTATGGTGTGATATATGCCCACCACTG
>NW_023998457.1:179340-245676 GCF_014805625.2 Glossina fuscipes
TGAGCATGAACCGCAATCTATTATGGTGTGATATATGCCCACCACTGAAGGATGGGTGTGTATTGATTGCAGGCGGTCTATAACTTCAGAGACCCAATAAAGTAAATACATTCTTGATCAGCGTGAAATTTTGAATTCATTAAGCTGCGTCTGTCCGTCTGTACGGCTGTAAAGTGTTTATTATTTGCACTCACCTGATCGGAAAAATGAAGATATCGTTTTCGAATCTAGTGAAAACATTGGCTGCTTTTGCACGCAGGTTGATATTGAAAATGGGCTAAATTGATCAGAGCAGAAGCCCGCAACGGAGCGTAAACTTAACGCAACTGCGTTTCTCTTAACAAAAATTTCAGATACCCTTATAAGGTACACACATTAAGCCATGATTAAGCCATGTCTGTCCGTCTGTATGGTGTTTGTTGTCGCCACTCTCTTGATCGTAAAAATGAACACATCGTTTTGCAATTTGGCAGAAACATTGGAAGTTTTTGCAAGCAAATTGCTGTTGAAAATGGGCCAAATCTATCGAAGGATACGCCCACAGCAGAACGAAAAAGTGTTTTTTTGCTCATTACTCATAAACTTCCCTTAGAACGCGCAGAAACAAGCTTCAAAAACTCCATAAAGTATACATATTCTTGGGCAGTTTCAAATTTGGAATGCTCCTAAACATGGCCGCCTATTCGTCTGTCCATCAATCTGCTTGCATAACTTTGTAGTGTTTGAGTTAAACATTCTCCCGTTAGCGATAATGAAAATATCGCCTACAAATTTGCAAAAGAATTTGGAATTAACCTAAACTTTTCAAAGGACGCGCCTCTACAACGCCCATATGTCTATACGACAAAACACTTTTATTTGAAAATAGAAAAAATCAGCTGCGTCCACTCCATACTATGGAGCATAGAAATGTTGCTCTTTTTTTTCGTTTGTCTTTTTTAGGATAACGGTGGCGGGTATCCGCCACCGGCGGTCCTGACCGAGCGCCAAAGCGGCATAAGCATTGCCGGTATCACGGCTCTTGGTTTTTTCATTCATTACAGTTAACTCGTAGAGTAAAAATACATCTCATCCACGGAGTATCTATTTTCTAGCAATTGCCATAAATGACCGGATAACTGGATCTTCGCTGATCTCAGCGCGTCCGAGAATTTGTTTTTCTTTAATTACAAAACGCACTTTCATATTTATTATCGCAAATAGTGATTTTTTTTAAAATAATTTTTTTATTTTTTTTTTTTTTAGATTAAACTTGTTTTTTTAAACGCGGTTTCCATCCTGATTCGAAGAGTAAGGCATCATTAAATTGATTAAACTTCAATAAATACTTGGATTAAATTTTCGAATGCCATATAAACGAAGAGTGTGAATACTTTACCCGTCGCTTCCCACTAAGTGATGGATGCACACAAGATAATATAATAAATAAACTGGAAAAATATTTCAATAATTAATTAAAAATCATTATTTCAAGTAATATTTACCCGTTTTTAATTTCTGCACATTTATTATTATCATCCATTATGCTAAAAGTTAAGCGATTTTTGTTTGCTTTATTTCGAAACGAAATCCATGAACGCTTAGTATTTATGTAAACGACATTTTTTACAATTTGTTTTTTCTTTCTGTTTTTTTTTTTTGTTTTTTTTGTTTTTTTCTGCTATGTGATTTAACCACTTGTAATAACGACTTTTCGTTTTTGCTTTGTTTATATTTTTTTTTTCACATATATATTTTCTACGTAAACTGTAGAAGACAAATGAACAGTTATTATATTATGTATGTACACAATCGCACTGTTTGACCATGTTTTGCGGTTAAGGTTAGCTACTAATGTTTGCCAATTATGTGTCGTCTAATTTCCTCAAATAAAAATTGAGTGCATATTGCAAACACATAATCTGTCAAAAAGGCATTGGTCCCATAAGAGCTGGAAAACGCTCAAATAGTAATAAAAACAAAAAAACTAAAGTAAACTATTTTGCTTCAACGACCGACGCTCAATATGGTTTTTAAGGAAAGTTGTTGATTTCTTTACAATTAAAACATCTGTAAATAATAGTTATTTAAAGATGTATAGCGCAGCTGCTTATTTTATTGAAAACAGATATCACAAAAAAAAAAATATATGTGATTTTGGGATATATTTCGAATGTCCAAAATTTTTTTATAATTATGTGTTCGTGCTATGAAAACTAAATAAATTTTTTTAGCACAAAATGTTTAATGAAAAAAGAAAAAAACATGTAAAACTGGTATAATGAGATATGGCCTACTACTAACCACCCTACACCACTTCACTTAATACAACGGGCTCACAAGGGAAAGCAAGGCTTTATATTGGATGTGATCGAAGAAGTTGTCCGATCCCAGTCATTTTCAAGAGCGTTAGTTCTTGAACCAAAAACAAGTTGGTGTATCAAATTTCATCAAAATATTGCAATCTGTAAAAAAAGGTATACAGACGGAAGGACAAACAAATTTAATTCGATTCGCAAAGTAGGTCGGATATAGGAAAAGAAGAAAAGTAGTTGAACAGACAAGATTAAATCTATGCAGAAAGTGATTCTGAATCGCTCGGGCGCATATATCTCAAGTCCCTCTGGGGGTTATATACATTCGCATAAACTTAAATGGACATATCAACTCAAATCGATTTGAACGCAAGATATGAGGACAGATATACTTAAACCTATTCGGAAAGCACATCGAACACAGGAAAATAAGACAGACAGACGGACGGATAACCTTAAATTGATTCGGAAAATAATTCGAATTTAAAAAAAAAGACGACAGACAGATAGACGGACAGATAACATGCGTACATTGGTTCGGAAAGTAATTCGAACGGAAGAAAACAAGAAGGGTAGACGGTCAGACAAGCTTAAATCCATGCAGAAAACGATTCTTAATCGACCGGTGTAATAAGCCTGAGTGGCCGAAGGAGAGGAATCTCGAATAGCAACTCAATGGTCGTGGGCGGTAGAGTTTTTTATAAAATTCGGTGGCCTTAAAGGCTAGTGCTTTAAGAGTTTAGTCTTAGATTTTATTTCTCTGGCGAAATCAATAATAATAATAATAATAATAATAAGCGTGTCTACCTTATGTCCGTCTGGATGTCACATACATCCTCACAAACTTAATATATCTTTGTGTCGCACACGATGTAGGGTATGGACCTGTACTGTGCCATCAAACACTAACACAATTTTTTTTCTTTTTTAAATTATGCACTCAAGGATTGCGCTGTATAAATAGAGCAGAGTAGTAAGGGAGGATAATATAAATATTCGGGCCTAACTAGATTTTTCAAAAGCTTGGTTTTTTTTTTTCTTCAGTTCTTTCAAGTATTGTATTGAATTTTTTCGGAATCCGCGGATTCCGACGATTTCAAAAAAATAAAACATTAATAGCTGAGATGACGACCTTTTAAGCACATTTCAGATTGTTACAAACCAAATACTAAGTTCAGAATAAACTCATTCCCGCAATTGGTAGAAGTAATTATATACACATTAGTTACAAGATAATTGAAAAAAATCTGTTGATTTCATTAATTAATTATACGAGAATAGTCTCTTTATTAAAATTAATGATTTGTAATTTATTTTCATATTATTAAACAATTAAATGGGGAAGGGTGCAGTGTTTAAAATTACACAACATGTAATTAATCATTTAGTGTCTCCAAAGGAATTCATTAAAAATGCTGAACAGAATAAGTTCAACGTCACTAAGTGAGATTTTCTATTATTCTCTTCATAACTTACGGTACAGGGGTAAGTTTGTATCGAAGAAGGCGGTACCTAAAACAACTTTTGAATAGCCATATACTTTATTATGTCAATTCATGTTTAAAATTGATAAGTCGATCATTTCCTAAATTGATTTACGTATTCACGCCTTTACCCCAAATATTTCCAAAATATTTTGATATCATGTATAGCGAATTAATTTGTTTTAGCTCAGCAATGAACGCTAATGAAAATGGATTGGATTAGACCATTCGCACGTTCTCGTTAACAACTTGTTGTTTTTATACTTATCATCGACGGATGAGAAGTATATTCATTTTCTCAAATCGTCCAGGAGGAATCTTCAGAGATCCCACAAAGTATGCATATATTCTTGATCAGTATCAACTTCTAAATCGATTTATTGCATGCCCGTCTGTCCGTCTGTGTAACGTCTGTTTTATACATTCCTGCATTCCTGTTCATTGGCCTCATTGAAAATGGGCGAAATCGGTCGAAAAACACGCCTACATTGCCGCCTGTATTTTCAAAATGAATAAAAAAATTGCTTTTTTTTGCTCATTACTCATAAACTATGGCCAGTAAATGTACAAAAATTTTTACACATATTGTATGGGCATGGCTGTAGCACCTTACCACGCCTATTCAATATTCTGGTGTATCAAAATTTAATTGTTTTTTAAATACCTTTGTAAAGGGTAGCGGTAAGCATGACCGTCTGCTCGTGGTCGAAAAAGTCGTCCCATCCGAACCATTTACAATAGCTTTCGTTCTTGATCGAAATTTCCTTAAAATTTCTTAAAAATTTCGGCCTATACGTCGAATACAGCATAATAAGACGGACAGGCTTTATAAGGGGAATGGTGGACAAAGTGATACGATTGGAACCCTTTTTAATAGCTTTCGTTCTTTGACCAAATTTCATCAAAATAGTTTGAAAACCGCGACCTGCAGATCGAATACAACAAAACAAGACGTTTTATAAGGGGAACGGTGGAAAAAAGTGGCCCGTTTGTCATCCTTGCGCCAAATTTCATCAAAATATCTTAAAAATTGCGGCTGGCAAGGGAAATAGAAGAAAACGAGACGGACGAGACAGTCATCGTTTACGTGTGGAAAGGTCGGAAAAGTGGCCCGATCTCAATCATTTCCAATAGCTCTCGTTTTCGGGCCAAATTTCATGAAAATAAATTAAATAATTGCGACCTGTAGATTGAACCATGGAAAGCAAGACGGACAGACAAGGTTAGATCGATTAAAAAATTGATTCTGATTCACATGAAAAAACTAAACTTTAACGTAAAAACAAAATGTAATTTTTTTACGACGAAAATAATTAAAGATTTACATCGAACGAATTCTTGTAAGCTATTCTTGTGTGTTAGTAGTCTTGTCCAACTGCATTAAGTTTTAACTCGTTTCATTTATAGAGATTGTAGTCTTTGTATCTGCGCAATATTCGCGTTTAGTCGCAGACAAGAAAGGTTATCAGCATATATTCTTTTATATAATATAAGAAAGTGATGAGATAAAGCTTTAAATAGCTGACGGCAAGTTTTGAATATCTATTGATTTTGCGATATTCTCGAACAGATCGGATCATACATATACACACGTATACACGCGCACACATTAACATTTATAAATTCAAATTAATTTACATTTACTTTACTTTATTTTTCGCCCTATCTCTCTGTCTATGATACTTCCTGACCACCACAAGCGGGACATCCCCTGAATGGCTGATCAAAACTATATATATATATATATATACATTATGGAAAAAAAGTAAATAAATAAAATTTACTTTTTCTAGAATTTATTGTTTTAAAAAAAAATATAGTATTGTTCTTAGTTTGAATTTGCAATAGATTTTCAATAGAAAATTTAATTTTTTATACCCATCACCGACGGATGAGAAATATATTCATTTTGTCAAAACGTTTGCAACACCCGCAGAAGGAGGCATCAGCGACCCCGCAAAGTATACATACATTCTTGATCAGCGTCAAAATTTAAGTCGATTTAAGCATGTCCGTCTTCCCGTGTGTCCGTCTGTGTAATGTCTGTGTTATCCATTCTCCTGGCCGCAACAATGAAGCCATGGACTTCAAGTTTGGCAGAGACATTGGAAGTTTTTGCACGCGAATTGATGAACTGAAAATAGATCAAATCGATCGAAGGACCCTCCGATAGTACAACATGAACTGAGAACACCCCTGTCTTTCAAAGGGAGTGAAAAATTGATTTTTTACTCATTGCTCAAAATCTATAGGAAATAAGTGTAGCAAAATTTGAATGCATATTCTATGGGCGATGCTATAGCATCTGTGCATAAAAACGAAAAGAATTGACCACGCCTACCCAACGTTATAGTGTATCAAAATTAAATTTTTTTTTCAATACCTTTATAACACGCAGAAACAAGCTTCAAACATCTCATAAAGTATACAAATTCTTGGCCCTTGAATGTACCTAAACATGTCCACTTATACGCCTATCCATTTATCTGACTGTCTTTGCAACTGTGCAGTATTTATGGTAAACATTCGCATACAAATTTGCAAAAGAATTTGGAATTGATTGGAATGGATTCAAAGGACACGCCTACAACGTCCACATGCCTATACGAAAAAAACTTTTTATTTTGCAGATAGTAAAAATCAGCTGCGCCCTCTTCTTCTCTATATTATAGAGCATGAAAATTCTGTTCTTTTACTTCTTTTGTTTTTTTGCTAAAGGTAAAAGTTGATGGGTATAAAAGATTCGGTTCCAAACGAATTTAATTTTCGTACTTATTATTACATAAGAAGCTTTAAAATAAACGATTCTTTTTAATTATGAGAAGAAACATGTGAGACCACACTATGAGTCGTCTAACGTGTAGTTTTAAGATGCATTTAAACAACTTTCTTTCCGCGATATTATATGCTCAACGTTTGACGGAATATAAAGAATAATATAAAAAGTATTTTTGTTTTTTTGTTTTTCTTTAAGATATGCCGGAAGAACAATTAAGCTACTTGTCAACGTTTTTATATCCAGCATATCAAGTTGGGACTCTACTAGATTTGTACTTTCGTTTGCATTACTTGAAAGCGTGTATCAGCGTCAACGCATTAAAAAAGTGTTCTATCAATCAACTGATTTTCGATTCTTTCATTTTTTTTCTTTAATCCGTCTGCCTTTTCTTAATTATTCTAAGCTAAGCTTATTTATACCTTCCATCCATCCATTCATTTGAGTTGCGACTGCCGCTCTATGTTTTGCATGTTCTGTCCATCTATCCAATCATTTCGCCGCTGTCTGGTGTTGAAAGACTCGTTTTTCATAAAAGTTGAAATAGAAAACTGGAATGTACTCATTATAGATCAAGCCTCATAATTATCCGCTCACAACTTTACCTACAAATAGGCAAAAGCTTGAAATACCGCTTGATTAAAGGCATTGATTTGAAGCTCGATAGCAACGTTTACGAGGCTCTTGTCAAACTTAAACAAAAGGTAGAACTCACGATTGATTAACCCCAATACAAACGAGGCTCTTCTTAAACGTAAGCGAGGAACTTAATGCAAACGCTTTACCAAGAACGACTTATAGTTTATAATCCAGATATTGAATTAAAATATTACCTAAAAAAGTCGGGGTAAAAAAGAAACGTCGATGGACGTATGGACTGAACTTTATACCCTACTTGCACTTGTGGTAAGAAGGTATATTAAGTTTGTGCGGATATGTGCAGTACCCGAAAGGACTAGAGATATATCTACTTTTTATTATATCGATCGACTCAAAATCGAAATCCATCTGAATTGATCTAAGCTTATCTCTGCACCTTGGCTTGAGGTAAAGCTACAATTTATGATATTATACAAGACTAACGTCTTAAACTATTAGTATCGGAGGCTGTTCGCTTTAAAGTTTCAATGTGTCACAGTTCGTAGCCGATGATATCTACAAACATTTCCGTAAATACTATTGAGTAGGTTTCAGAAGAAATAAGCTATCTAGGCATCATAAGCATCTGAGGCTATCGGCTGTAGTGAAAACTCTACCGTTTATTATTCACTTGCTGAAAGTGATTCTAAATCGATCGTGATAATCAATTTAAGCTTGTCTGTTCGTCTGTCCACATGTTTTGCCTTGTTTTCTTGCCTTGAATCTAATACGTGGCAATTTTTGTTAATATTTTGATCAAATTTTGTATATCGACGTGTTTTACTTTAGACACGACTGCTAATGAAAATGATTCGGATTGAGCCACTTGTTGGAACTATTCGTATATAACTGATTATTTTCAAAAGTTGTTATATAAACAACTACATTAAACGGCTTGGAGGAGCTATTAAATTGTATCCTGTGTTTGTACCAGTTTGTACAAGTTTTTTGCTTATCATACCCTACACCACTTGTAGCATAAGGGTATTTCAAGTTGCTGCGGATGTATCCAGCATGCAGAAATACCTTTTTTTATTATACCGAAAGGTCCAGAAGTGATGTTACTAAGTGTGTGTTTATCTGTCCGCCTGTCCGGCTTGTAGTTTCATACTCAATCTACAGGTCAAAACACTTAAGATACTTCAATGAAATTCGATACATCGCAGTGCTTGGCCCAAGGACAAAGGCTATTGAAAAAAGTTTTTTACGAGCAATCTTTACTTGAAAAATCATTCTATGAATAACTGTATTAAACGAAGTAGAGTACGGTATTGACTTGCTGATCGCATATTGACCTTAAGATTTTCACTTGTTATAAAAGGGTTTGGTTGAACGAATCGCGATTTCCTATTTACCGTAAAGTGTTTATAACTTTTTCATTTCTCTTTGTGAGTATGAGTGTAATGGAACATGAGATTAATTTTATATATCGAAGAGAGAAGCTGTCTGAATTTACGGGCAGATCTCACAACAATTTTACACCGTGTTCGACAAATTCAACTAAAAGACAAAATATTAACGGTATCGTCCAATTGTCCAATCATCCAAATAGTTTTCATTAGCTTGCATTCTTGAGCCAAGGCAAGCAAATATTTCGAGAACTCCTCATCCTAGTAGGACGGACGGACGGACGGACGGCTTAAATCGACTCAGTAAATGAATTTGTGTGTGTGTGTGTGTGTGTATCGATTGTTATAATAAAATCGCTTAAGTCTTTCCGAATGGTACAAACCTTTACATAAACTTAATATACCCATGCTTTTTCTAGAAGACAAGAAACCATTTTCGAGTGGCCCTTGAAAGAGCGACACAGCCTTTAGCAGCAAAGTGTACATCTTCTTACATATAATTTATTTAATAAATAAATTCCACATCAATACTTGAAGGTAACACATCTGCCTTTGTCTGTTTATTTACATTTATGCTTGACTGATTAATTATAAAGTGAAAATGCTTAAAGGTCAGGCAATTCAGGGACGTCTTTTGAACTTCACACTTGTCGACATAAATAAATTAATATATATTTTAAAATAATAATTTGCATTAGCTATTACTTTATCTTATCTCCAGCAGGTCTTGAAAAATAAAGAAATTTCTTAATAATAAATTTCTCTAATACATCAACGAAATAATTTCTTTTCTTTTTTTTTTGTTTTTTTGCGAATATCAGCAAACAAAAGTACTTTGCAGTTAGTCAAGCGAAAATATCACTAATCACGTCCTAAGCCGGATTTAAATGTTTTATTTTTTGTATTGCTTACGAAAGCTAATACGAAATATTACATAGGTTTTTTATATATTCTTTTTTTTTTATGTTTGTTTGGAGTAGAAGAGACTTTTATATCGAAATATGGTTGCCTCCCCAATAAATTCATTTATAGTATTAAATTTTAGTTAAGAAATATGTTTTATGATTTCTAAAGACGTTTTAAATTTCGTTCTCGTACAACTAAGAGAAACACATAAATCACTCCAGTTAACTCAATACACATTTAAATTGCTTAAGATATGATTTTTATACCTTACACCACTTGTTGTGCAAGGTTAACATACCTATGCTTGTGCGGATGTATGCACCATTCCGAAGGGCTTGAGATAGATGCGCCTTTTATTACGCCATTCACTTTCTGCATCGATTTAATCTTGTCTGCCTATCTGTCCGTCTTCTTCTTTTGTGTTTGACTTACTTTCCGAATTGATTTAAGCTTGGCTGTCCGTCTATCTGCCTTATTTTTTTGTGTTTGATTTCCCTTCCCAATGGATTTAAGCTTGACTGTCCGTATACCCACATTTTTTTTTATGTTTGACTTACTTTCCGAATCGATGTAATCTTGTCTGTGCGTTTGACCGCTGTTTCCTTGTATTGAAGCTACTTACCGAACCGACGTAAGCTTGGCTGTCCGTTTCTCCACCTTGTTTTTTGGTGTTTGATTTACTTTCCGAATCGATTTAAGCTTGGCTGTCCGTCTACCCACATTGTTTTTTTTGTGTTTGACTTACTTTCCCAGTCGATTTAAGCTTGGGTGTCCGTCTCTCCACCTTGTTTTTTTGTGTTTGACTTACTTTCCGAATCGATGTAAGCTTGTCTGTCCGTTTGGCCGTACTGTTTCCTTGTATTGAGGCTACTTACCGAACCGACGTAAACTTGGCTGTCCGTCTCTCTGTTTGACTTACTTTCCGTATCGATCTAAGCTTGTTTGCCCTTCTATCTGTCATCTGTTGTTGTGTTTAGTGATCAGTGTACAAATCGAAATTTTTGAGATATTTTGATGAAATCTGATGCATCAAATTGTTCTGGCCCGACGATGAACTATCCTGAAAATGATTCGGATCGGACAACTTATTCGACAACTCCTCGTACAAAACCTTGTTTCGAAATTCATTATATGAATAAGTGTAGGGTGTTGGGCCATGACCCAAATTCTTTTTTTACTTAACTTGTTTTTATTATTACTTTAAAATAATAAAAATCGAATATATTTCCACTGTTTATTTCTTTTTTTTTTCTTTTCGGTAATCTCATCCTATCGTGCAATTAGGTTTGTAGAGTAAAAAACTCTCTCAGCCGTGTCTACGTAGTATATTAAAGCAGAATTCTTTAAAAATATTTAAAAAAAACACGTTGCACTTATCACATGTATGTAATTTTTTCCATTACGTAAAAACTGAAATTGATGCCACTGACATATTAAGTCAGAGATTCACATAACGTACGCGTAGTGTAATTGTATCGTGACAATTGATGGAACGAAAACACGTATAATTTAACTTCGAAAATGCAAAAACAAATAATAAACTCCGACATACTTTGGCGCTATATGGTAAGACTATATAAACTGAGCGACAGTGAATATCGGTTACGGAGTCTTTATACATCGAGGTTCTTCTACCTTTAGCCGGCCACTGCCTCGTAATCCCAATGCAGCAAAAACAACATTCGATTCCTACATGAATTGGGCCTAACCTCGACATTCATCATTCAATTAATTCAAGATATGTGCGGAGCTTGGCATTCTTTTGTAATGCGTTGCCCGAACGAGCCGGCTTTTGTTGAAATAAACCACGATTAGCTCTTTGCTGGCACTTCATCAAAGCAAGGGTATACCTCTTAGACGTTCATAAACTTTGTGCTGCATATTGCAAATGTTACGGAAGTGATTCGATTCTACGGAATTAAAATAAATAAAAAGAACTAAGTACAAGGCACGGCCCGCTATTGAATATCCGCCACCACCCAACAATCATTTATACGATGATGGCAAGTAATCGAAACTCTAGCCCGATCCAAATCATTTGCAATAGTGATCACCCTTGTGCCAGAGCACGCCAATGTATTAAATTTCACCAAAATATTTCAAAAATTACAGTCTGTTTACCATTGGGGATAAGAAAGCTAGACGGACGGACAAGCTTATATTGACTCACAATTGCTTTCCGCATCGATCTTGTGTCTTATAGCTTGAACACAAAAATACATAGGCAGACAGACAGATGGGCAGACCAGCTCGCATCGGTTCAGAATCGTTTTCGGTGTAACGAAAGGTGGATCTACGTCAAGTCCTTCTGGGTATTTAATACATCCAAACCGAGTTAATAGATTCTTCTAACATAAGCAACGCAAGGTATAAAGAAATTTAATTCAAAGGCATTACGATTTCCGAAAAGAAGAAAAACCAAGAGATCTGTGCAGCGTATTTCGAATTTCAGGAAATTATACTAAAACGATTACCTCCTTGGTCGCTTAATCACTTTGGCTGGCATTTAAAGAACACAAAGAACGGATTTAACCTCAACATAAAATAAATAAAAATACGTTGAGAAGTCGCTTTCGACGCCCTTGCCTACAGAAATCAAATAAAACTTCAACATTGATGAAGCAATTATTTCAAGACATTTAAGAAAGACTTAAGCAAAAGTAAAAAGTTCGGAAATGCTTTTGCGGACATTTTAAACCATGTTCTACTCGGACTGGAATGCAAGCGCCGTTTCAGCTCAACCTTTGCGTGAACTTGCCTTCAATATTAATGTATCAACTAACTCGAGTTATATAGGGAAACTTAGAATAATAAATTAATTTGACTTCCGAAATATTTCCGCAAGGCCAAAAACTAACTGTCACGTAGAAAGCAAAAGCTACCAGCAACAAGTGAATGTGAATTTGTTTTGCAAGATTTCGTTGCAAACACATTTTACTAACGTGGGTCCCCATCAAAGAATGATCTTAATCGATTTCGTTTGCAGAAAGCGAATATGATTTCCAACATTGGTTCAAATAAGTTACGAAAATATGAGTAGACGCTCTTCTCGAGTTGCTTTGAGCTCAAAAAATTAAGATCAGAAAAAGCTTACGAAACCGTTTCATTTGGGGAGATTAAAATCCATCTATTGCCCGTTGCCTTGTTTCTTCCTCCTCCTACTACACGGCATCGATTCCCTTTTTAACATCTAAAAAAAATTCACCATAACCTTAAAATTAACCTGCTATTGTGCGAATTCATCAAAGGTGTTTACTTACTATTAAAGGAAGCTATTAAAACTATTTGCAGAAATTTAACAAATTCTGAGATGCGAGTTTTGAGCGATGGTTGTTCGAAACTTTAAATGAAATTAAAATAAAACTATAAAGAAAAATAATTAAAATTCGTCCTGCGGTCTATTGATTTTAAAAACGAATATTTAACGTCAAGAAAAGCTTAACAATAGATAAGAGCTTTGCCAGTAGATAAGTAATATTTTGAAAGTCGGGAGTGATATATAATACTAAAGGAAATTAATTCGTCTGTGTCTGTTGTGGTTGCAAGGTGTCCCTCTATTATCAATTGCCTACCTTTGAAAAAAAAAACGCTTTCATCATCCAGATATAGCTTAGAGTTAAGCGCAAAAAAGCAAATACTCGATCAAGAAGAGAAGCTATGCCATCGTATTGTTTCGCGGTCTAGACAAAGTAATAGCAACTGGATAATAGCTATAATGTTTTATTGCAATGTTGGTGCCGTGCGGATTTTTAATTTCAAATACTACATAAGAGTGCCTTGGTCTCCTCAAAATCAATCATTGAGGAAGACTTCTTTTCCTAAATAAGTTATGGCTTATTCCAAGTACGACGTACAACAAACTCCTGAAAAATGTCCTTGCTTAAATAGGTTGCCATCTCTACGGGAGAAAGTCATCTCAAATTTGTTTTCTTTAATAGCGTATGTACGAAAGAAAGTTATCTGATTTTTCAAACGATTTTCGTTGAACATTTTTGCATAAACACATCTATAATATTTTTTTGCAATGACAGAGCGCACAGTTCAGATATCTAATCTTCACACTATTGCTTATTCGGAACACTATCCTAGAGTTCGTTGGCCTCCTCAAAATCTATTGCTGAGAGCGACTACTTTTTTTAAATAGCGTATGACTTGACCTGGAAGTCGTTCGACCTATAAAGTTTTATTGCATTGAGGCGGTGCGCATTTTGGATTTCTAATTTTCACACTATGGCTTATTCGGAATAGTGCACAAGGGTTCCTTGGTCTCCTTAAAATGTATCATTGTGGAAAACTGCTTTTCTTAAATAACCCATGATTTCTGCAGAAACCCTTCTATAATGTTTTGTATTGCAATGAAACGGTGCACAGTTTGGATTTATAATTTTCACACTGTCGCTTATTCTGAATACCATCCATGAGTTTCTTGGCTAACTCATAATCTTTCCCGGGGAATGACTTCTTTTCTTAAATAGCTTATGATTTATACGAAAGGAAGTCATTTCAGTTTTCGAAAGATTGTCGTTGCAAATTTCTGCATAAATCCATCTATAACGCTGTATTATATTGGGACGGTGTACAGTTCAGATATCTAATTTTCACATTATCGCTTATCCTAAATACTATCCAAGAATTCTTTGATCATCTTAAAATCAACGAATGGAAAACTTCTTAGCTTAAATAGTTTACTATCCATACGGCAGGAAATCACCTGATTTTTCGAAGGATTTTCAATGCAAATTTCTGCACAAACCTATAAAGTTTTATTGCATTGGGGCGGTGCACAATTTGAATTTCTAATTATCACACTATCGATTATCCTGAATATTAGACAAGAGTTACTTGGCCAACTCAGAACTTGTTTTCTTAAATAGCTTATGACTTGTACGAAAGGAAGTCATACGATTTTTCGAACGATTTTCAATGCAAATTTCTGCATAATTTACATGTGAAAGTGTATGTATGCATTGGAATTAAAATCAATACGGAAACAACATTTGAACACTTGCAAGAGAAAATCTATTAAAACCGGTCTTGTTGTATAGTTCAAACACTGTAAGCCACATTAACATAGATACATTAATTTTGATTTTATTTTTAGTTTTAAAACTATGCGATGTAACCTTAAACGATTCGTTTTTTTTTTTTTTTTTTTTTGCTTTTCTTCTGCGCTGACTGCAAATGTTAACTTTGACATTCCAATTATTGTTACGACAAAGCAGACACCATTAGCACAATAATTATTCACGATCAATGTGAAACGGTAACTTAATCTGGCATAGTGGGTATGTTTGATAAGTAGGAAAATCGAGAAGGAATTAAAGAAAAAATATTTTGTAATTACATTTTCACAGCAACAACAAACAGATTAAAAAAGAAGCCTTTGAAAAAGAAAAAAGAAATGCAATTTGTCCCCAAAAAAAAAAAAAAAAAAAAAAAAAAATATTAACTTATAACTTACAACTTAAGATCGAAGTAATCGAGATCAGTTAAGCTATGACGATTGCCAAAGAAGGAGGGGAAAAAAAGCAGAACTTCTTTATGTCATTTATGTGGGATCCAATGTTGTCGTGATATTTCTTTAGTTGTTAGAGCCTCAAATATCAAATATAATTCATCTCCGTCTCTGCGTCCCTATCTCTCTCTCTTTTCTTCTCTCTCTCACCCTCACTCCCTAAGTATTTTCGTCTTTTAAACTATTTGTTGATTCTTATTTAAATAGACTTTAATTCTTGCATTTATTTACATTTTCCTCGGGTGCTGCGCTGTGCTAGATTAACTTGAACTTGATTCGTTTGGTTGTAGTGAAATTTCACTTCTCCTGTTTCAAATTCTTTTTCACTTATATTACTTTCCGCTTAATTGTTTATATTTTTTCTTGTTCAATTTTATTTATATTTTTTTTTTTTTTTATTACGAAAAAATTCGCCCAAACACACGCAAACACAATTACACACCCGCACATATAGGCAAAAATTCAAGCATAAAAATTCTTCTATTTTGCACGTTCGGTTCGCTTAATTCAATTTAAACATTTTCACGTCTCGTTCAATTTAAGACTAACCGATTGAACGTAAAATTTGGCTTAAAGTTTCGCTTTTTCGCTACTAGAGTTAGAAATCTTCGCTTTATTATAATTGTTTTTGTATTGCAAAAGCATTGTTTACATGAATAACTAACTAACTCTCGCTCAATATCACTCTCTTATATTTATATATATATATGTATGTATGTATGTTTGCCTGTATAATGCGCGGAACAATTGTACAATAAATTCATTTGATTTTACAATAGACTTCTTACACTAAAGAAAAAAAAAAAAAAAAAAAAAACGAGGAAAGTAAAATCCCTGCACTCCATTGCAATGAGCCGTTATTTTGATTTAAGATAAGATGATCAGAACTGTTTTTTGCAATTTTCTCCTTGGGAGAGGATCAAGTTTGGATTCCTGTTAGCCTGAAACCTGTATGGGCATAAGAAAAAGGTATCTTCAAATTCCTAGGCGGTATGAAGAGTGGAACAGGTTCGTTAATTTGTCTACCTGCTTGTCGGTCTATGCATCCGTTTGTCATCGAAATCAAAAAGATTGAGTTAAACTTTTTATCCGGAAATAAAAACTTGTTCATCAATTTTTATACGTACGTAACAACTAGAAGGACTTAAGATAGACCCACCTAACCTTATCTATCCGTCTGTCTGTACATGTGTTTATAAGTTCAACCTTCACTTCAACCTGGTCTATAAGGAATGCACAGAACTTCTTAATCCAGCTTTAGGAGGTGAACTTTCAAATCACTCACTAAAACTCTTGAATAAAATTTCCAAATATTTTTATACCCTACACTGACTCGAGACGCAGGGTATATTAAGTTTTTGATAGACCCGTCTTTTATTATACCGATGTAAGTAAGCCTATCTGTCCGTCCGTCTAACTAATTGAGTTCATCTTTGCAGGTCGCAATTTTTGACCTATTTTGATGGAATTTTATACACTTACATACCTTGATCCAAGGAAGAACGCTATTGAGAATGATTTGGATTTGGAACACTTTTTCGACCACTCCCCATATAACGCCCTCTTCTGAAAAGTCGTTACTTGCAAGATAAGTACAATTTACAGAATTCCTCCGCAAAAGTCTCGGAGTAAGACTACTTTAGCATTCTAAATTGGTGTTTGGATCGGCTGGAGCAATTTTATGAACCTCGCAGCACATAAACTAAGTTAAGGCCAAAAAATTGATTTATTTTACTTACTTAAAATTATTTCATAAATTATTCTGAAAATATCCCTTTACATGCCATAAAATGAGTTTTTAATGAAAAAACTGATCTTAAAATTTTCTCATATTTTTCTTTTTTTCCTAACATCATGTCGATAAATTTTGCATCAAATGAGTAAACTTTAACAAGCTACCCAGTCAGCAGTTACCGCCAATGACCTCTATTCCGTCATCATAAAATATCAATACATAATCAAGGTTTTTTTAGTTCACCAAAAGCTAGTGCTGGATATTTAGAAATCTGATACCAGTTAAGAGTAGTCTTTAGAAGATTACAAGCTTAAGCCCCTTAGGTTAAATTACCCTTTTTTTGGTCTTGTCATCTACGTTTTGCTTACCATCTCCCCATAGAAGTTTTCGTGCGAAAACTAAGGAAGAATAATAAATAAGGGTTAACTTGCTCCATTTTATAATGACAATAAAGGAACAATTTAATTAGGCGACGTGCTGAAGAATAGACGAATACAAAACTTCTTATCCGGCCTTAGAGAGTAAACTTTCAATTCACTTACTCAAACTCTGGAATAAAATTTGTAAATATTTTTATACTCTTCAACACTTGTGGTACATGATATATTAAGTTTTGTGAACAAGTATGTAACACCAGGAAGCGCTTAAAATAGACCCACCTTTTATTTTACCGATCTAAGCTTATAGATGCGTCCGTCAAAATAATTTGTGGTCAACTGATAAGCCGCAATTTTTGAAGTATCTTGATGAAATTTGGTACACTGATGTGGCTTCATCCAAGGATGAACGCTGTCGAAATAGGTTCAGATCGGTCCACTTTTTCCACCACACCTCACATAGCGTCTTCTTTTGAAAAGTTGTCAGATGGAAAAAAATTGAAGTTTTCAAAGTGTTTCGACAAGACTCGCTATGTAATAGTATTTTGACATTCTAAATTTCTATGAAGGACCTAGTTCTATTGAGCCCGTCTTATATAACTCTTACTAAGAAGACTGAATATTTATATGGAAAATGGTCTAAATTTCAATATTTCGTGATGGAAATTGGTTCGTAATACAAGCCAACTAAACAAATTTGCACTACGTAGGTTTTGGATACTACCACATATACGGATTCTCAAGACATGGAAACCTCATGTACCAAAAAGGCCTAATTGTTAATGTTTTATGATAAAAATAAGTTCATAATAGTAATTTAATAACAAAAATTAAGCGGACAAATTTGAACCACATCAGTCTACTTCTTGGATTTCACTCCAGATTTCTCATGAATAGTAAACCCTTCAGAAAATGTTTAATTTTTAATATTTTATGATGCAAGTTCCATAGTAGCAAATTGATTAAAAAAGTTAAGAGTAAAGAGTTTTGACAACATAGGTCTATTTTTTAGACCCTAACATATAGGGCTTATCACAAAAAGCAAGCTCTTTTGCTCAGAGAAAGTATAATTTCTAGTTTTCTTTGGCGGAACCTGAAAGTAAAAATATTTTTGGAAAGTAAATTAAGTTTGTAAAATTGTGATCACGTCTTATGATGTTTTGGGTATAATCCACTACGTTGGCTTGCATAAAAATGTGTGCCTTTGCATGAAAATAACGTGTAACTTTTGATGTAATATTACCAAAACGAGGAAATAGTTGTGATAGGCGAATTGATGTAGAGTATTTAATGGTAGGCCTTGCCCGACTATACTTGCTTATTCGCTTACTTTTAAGATGGGTCTGAACAATATTTACACAGAACTTTAAATCAACAATAATTGTAGGTTGTAACTTTGTATGTTCGTAGTGTACTTAGTTAGATCTCTAAAGTGAGTTCTAGATCTTATAAAAAAATAGAAAATCTTACATAATCCCATACCTCAATATGTATAAAAATTACAAAGCATTTTATTATTTGTGTGATAGAATAGGAATCATTCGTCCATTATTAGAGTGCAAGCTATCATAGTAATAGTAATTGTATTGCATCAATTAACCCATGAAGACGATTTGTACAAAAAAATCATTCATCTTCATTTCAATATATATGTACAATTTTTTTTTTTTGATTATTCCGAGTAAATCATATCACGAATTTATAAATTTGATTTGAGCCAAATACTTAACAAATTTTACAAAAGAAACTAGAACTAAATAATGATTGAAGACAAATGAGTTCAGACTAGAGTATAATATCAATAATAAATAAATTAAAACTTATATAAAATGAATATATTATACATTCGCTTTGGAACGAATACGGATACCTACCACTACAAATTAGTACAATATAGTTATCATTATTATGTTCAAATCTCAGATGTCACGAGTTATGGTCATAGGTATTAAAATTCAGCTTTGAACTTCAATTAAGAGACCGAATAAAAATTATTCTGGCCAGAACGTTAGTGAAAGGAAACTGAGATCTAAGCAAAAAGAGTCCATAACGGATGAACATCATCCCATCTAGTACTAGTTACACAAATTGAAAATAGAATAGTCCTCAAACC
Source organism: Glossina fuscipes (assembly GCF_014805625.2). NCBI lineage: Eukaryota > Metazoa > Arthropoda > Insecta > Diptera > Glossinidae > Glossina > Glossina fuscipes. The sequence continues at coordinate 198,529 of NW_023998457.1, forward strand.
ACATACTCTTTTAAAAATGCATATTAGGACTGAGGAGACCAAAATTGCTTTCTTAAAATCACAATCCATGAATATCGATTGAGAACTTGTGTTTTAAGACAAACTACTTTGAACTTTTCACTTCATGACGTTCCCATTATTCAGCGTTTCTTGTAGATGATTTTCAAAACATAATATTTATTTTTATTTTTTATTTTCCTAAGACCCATTAAGGAATTGCTTATATTTAAAAAAATAATTTCAAACGATATTACAATATTTTAATCCATACGAGTCTTCAAGGTCTTGATAGTAATTTTATCCTGTTCAATAACATAAACAGTAGCACCCCAACCACTGATAGCATCACGATCGAAAGCGTTTATCATAGCCTGAGATATCGTTTCAAATAATTGAGTCGCTTCCATATCAGGTTTCCATAACGTTTCGCACATACCGTATAATTGTTCATAACAAGTACCCGCAACAACAAAGTCATCGGGTATATTAGAGCAGCCAATTAAATCCATATTACATATAAATGGTTCCATTGTTTCAGGATCCAGGCCGGCAATGACTGGTTCAATAAAAAATGGTCCAAAACGGTGTTCATATAAAAAGCTCGATAGCATAGCAGCGAAGCGTTCTGGTTGCATTTCTCGATTCTCGCGGGTCTCATAAAGGCTTTTACGAAAATGCAGGCGATCTTTCACAGTTAAAATATCAGTTTGCAAGCCCACCAAACCCAGAAACATACGTGGATTCATTTGGAACACCTTATCAAAATCCGTTGAAATGGTTTGTGCCTGCACACCGAAACGTCGATCCGTACCAATAGCTACGCAATCTTTTCCACGCATTGCGACAACACAGCCACCATTGTACGTCAATATCGACATGTTTTATTCTTTATTAAATTTAATAACTTAACAAATATTTAATAGAAAAATCGTGGATATAAATGCCGCTTTTGATAGAATTTTAGAAACGATGATGACTTTTTATTTCTTAAGGGTTTACAACTTACAAAATTCATTGTATGGCTTTTGCTATTCAAGTGACTTTCGGAAAGTAAAGTGATGCCAAACCAAATAAATTTTTAAACACACTAAAAAATATATATTTCTTAATAATAATATTAATAATATTCTTCTTTTTTGCTTAACTCAGTAAATCATCTACTGTTGGTTGCTGACTTGCAGAAAAAAAAAATAATTTTTCTATTCCTAATGGGAAAATAAGAAAATTTCAGGCGAAATCGTTATCTTTACTCTTCACTTCTGGCACATTTACATAATCTCGCAAAAACTATAAACATGCAAATAAGCGCTTTAAAATCGGTTGATGTTTGAATTACATGCAGCAAGTATAAAAACTTGCCAGAGCTTTGCAGTGATGTAATGCCAGCTTTGTGCTCAACGTCATTTAAACATAGGCAACGAACTCGTGTTTGGACATTTGCGTCCTATATGCTGCAGTCATTGCATCCACCGGCTAACTCTGAAAAAAATATGCTGCATATGCTTACCTTGCTAATAAAATGTAAAAGTTGTTTTAATTTCCTTCTTCCTCTTCTTCTTCTTCTTCTGTTATTCAGCATATTTAGAACCGAAAATTCGGTGAGATGTTTTGATATCCTGTTTGTTTAGTTATATTTGGTTGCAGTTACAAAAAAGTGTTGTAAGAATATTGTGTTATGCCAATACTGTGATTCGGTTATGTAGAATTAAAAATTAAACACTATGTGCTCATCCTTGCGCAGGGGCTATGCTAATCGTCTTTGTATCGTTCCAATTTTAGTGTATGTTCTAACCAGCGAATTTTCGATTGTTAATTTGCTGAATAACAGAAGAAGAAAATTCACTAACAATTTTTATTATATTGTAAAGATAAAAGGGTCTTTCGGTTGACTTTCGGGCATTACATGGTCGATCATGGTGCCGTATACAATTTTTATACGTGTGGAAGCTTGCGTTTTGGTTGCATTTTCTAATATAAAATAAGACTATGGCGTTAGCTTTCGGACACCTTTTTGTTTTTAAAATTTTACATGTTATTTGTTAAAAACAAACCAGGGTAAAGCGAGCAGCCAGATATCATATTGATTTGGAAATTTCCTTTGATTAAAAACGCTTGGGCTCCCCTGGTACTCATGGAAGGATTATAAAACTCGGTTTTTGTCTTCGTTTCGCTTTATCGGAGTCCGAATTCTACACAGGAACGAAAAAATTAAATAGTTTTTTGCTGTTAAGACAAAAAATTGAATTAATCGGGGTTGTTAAATAAAGCAAAAAACGCTTAAAAACCTCATTGTAAACAAATATACAAAAACAGGTATGTTTATTCTTGAATTTTTCAGCTTGATTTTGGTAAAATTGATGGTTGCATTCAATATTTTTTTTTATAATGATGTATGTCTGTCTATATTAGTTAAATTTTCATTTTAATTTAACTTTTAATATTCATATCGTTTACATAAAATAATGAAAAGCAAAAATTATCAAAAATTTGTTCAACTAAGGAATCGGTTATGAAGTAAAGTTTTCGTGGAAATGTTTTTCCTTACCATCAGTTGATAAAACATTTGAAAAATCTAATAAAAAGGAAAATTTATAAATTAAGTTTAAAAGAAAACAACAAAAGCCGACTTGCCTTGTGAAAAACACACACAACCACCACGGCAACCAGCGCATCAGCAAACATGCTATAAACGGCTGTTAATATTAAAAAATGTAAAGTGAATAAATGAAAGTCGTGACCATAGAGAAAGAGATGATTAAAGGAATAACTTTTATCTTCATAGAAGGTGCCTTTACCTGCAAAACATTAGAAAAATCTGATAAAAAGGGATTTTTTCAGATTAAGTAAATTGAGAATAAACCGATACGCAACTAAATAGTTGTGTTTATAAATTGAGAATAAACCGACACGCAACTAAATAGTTGTGTCTATAAATTGAGAATGAACGCAACTAAATAGTTGTGTCTACAAAGAAAAGGAAAACAGAAAAAAGTTAAATTTTTTACGCTCAATAAAAGCAGGAAAACTATCAACAAGCTTTGGTAATGACGTCGCTTATTGCGATATGTTGAAATAAACACTATGTCCGCCTTATTAAAATTGCAATCTTCCATCATTTTATCGATATTTACGCAGACTTAGCATTATATTTACAAGCTAAGTTTTATTTACATAGAATTTTTTTGTATATACAGGCCAATATTTGATTTCTGAACTTGATGCTGCAATTTCAAAAAGATAACTTTTGGAGCGAACCTTTTTTTTGAATTCTTTGTATCGAATGCAACCACAAAAAAAAAATGGAATCTCAACTTGTTTTTCCAGGACGATCTTAAAACAGACCAATACAGAATCAATTGAAATATAAAGATTGGAATTATTGCAGCCGATCAAAGATGTTTATAAGTATTTCATCTTTTGATAAGTACAAAAATTCCAAAATATTTCCGAGAAACGTACTTTCATTTATATGGTGATTAAGCTCACAATTAAGAAGTCGTTCTAATAAAGTTTTCTCTTTTATAATATAATCCATATCTTTAATACCCTGCAAATATAAAAGAATATTGATACGATTCCAGAGGATACAAAAATCCAATAACTTACGTGATCTACAAAAGCACAACAGAATCGATTAATGTTACTATAAGCTATTGAAGTTTTCTCCAACGAGCCTTCTGCTCTACTGATATCTTTATTATAACGTGTCTGAAAGATACCGTTGTCGCCACGTATAGTGCTCGCTGAGTCAATCGAACGTTGAAGTCGTAGCAAAAGTTTGTTGAAATAATTATAAAGATTTTTCGGTGGTATTATTATATAGCATTGATCAGCATTATTAAGTAAACCGCGGCGTTCACATAAACTTTGAGTTTCACGTTGAAATTGCGTAATTATTGTGGGTACATCAGTATCGGTGAAACCGTTCGGTGAACGTCCATGTATATAATAACCAGATGATGGCTCGATTAGCACAAATATAGAAATATTTGCCAAAGAACAATGATTTATAAACATTTTCATTGGATTTCCAAGTAAGTGAGTTATTAATGTGTTATGTAAAACGTATTGAAGGCAATAGATGGTGAGCGAGGATAAAGTAAAAACGAATAGTTTTAAAGTGCTATCGTTATGAGTTACAGCGTCAGTAGCGAATATCTAGTAAAAGGAAAGAATAAAGTAAAGGATACAAGATAGTGAAAGCAACATTGTCTTGAGCTGAAAGAGCAAATGGAACTATATATTTTGAGGTTAAATCCGTAATAAATATAAATAAATAATAATAAATAATATAATAAAAGCATAAATCCGTAAGAGAGGTTTAGTAAATCTTGCATATCATATTTTTCAAAATAAACGCGTGGTAGATGTTGAGGTTATGGCTGATTTTTGCTGTCCTCAAAACTGTTCTCAGCCCGATACTTGTCAATGTTATTGATTGAATGAAACGATTAATAGTTCGGAGGCCAATATCGTCAAATAAAATTATGTCAAACAAATACCCATGTAAAGCGTTCTTTCCTTGCGCAGTGTTGCCTTTTATCCTTTTTTTTTTCTTCTCTTTTTAAACTATATATTTCTTATCATAGCCAAAATCTCCTGTCTCTATCTTGCTGAATAATATTTTAAAATGTCCGTATTTTAAATTTCCGATAAAAAATAACTGAGAACCATATTTCTTGGATCTGCTCTACGGATTTACGCATGCACGTAAAAGAAAACTTACATTAAAAGCTACATAAGTAGCAAAACTTTGCAATACTGTAGAAGTCTGCTGGGTACTGCTCAATCTAACCCATTCATTTATCAAAAATATACTGCGCCAGGCGGAAACATTGCTCTTATTGGCAGGTGGACCTGCATTAGAACAAGCCGATAATGTTTCCAAGTTACTTTTCAAATTGATATTATTGGTATCGCTGTAACGTGGCCGTTCCCAATCGATAAAGAATACATTAAAATGAGATAAATGCCAGAATTTGGTAAAAGTAGTAATCAGCTATAATCAGAAAGTTTCAAATAATTAACAAATGAAAGTAAGAAAAGAATGTATTCACCTTTAAAATTGCAGCAGCGCACATAATAAATTGCAAATAATTATAGCCCTTAAGTAGAGGTAAAGTTAATTCCGCATAGCTTTGAGTGTAATATATTAATGAATTTAAGTGAACGTATAGTAGAAAATATATTAGCAACGCGTATGATGTATAGTCGGCCAATTGTAGTAAAAATTCCACAAGAGTAATGCTACAAAAGTCTTGATTATTATTCACTGACGATAAAGATGACGCGGATATGCTTTGACGCTGCCTTAGAAGAGTCCACATTCGTAGCAATGTTAACGCCACCGTTAAAATTAGCAACATTGGAAAAGACAATTCATTTAAAAGTTCATTAATGGATTGCTCGCCTTGTCGTACAAAGCTTATTACAAATTCAAAGGGTAAACGCGAGTCCAAAGTGAGATTTTGCGAAAAATCTAGATAACGATATTTCATTTTAATGAGAGGTACTCCAATCTGGTTGCCTTCAAATATCACAGTATGAAGTTCGATTCTTTCCACATAACGACCGAAACGATAAATTGATAATTTATATGAATTTTCATAAGTCGGCAAATCACTTTTAATATTTTGATGAGTGTAAAAGTAAATAAGTTGAAAACGTTTTACCAGAAGCCAATCTCTACCTTGCAAAGGCTAAAAGTTGGAATTATATATAAGAAGGCTCTTTTTTTGTTTTCCTAAAGTCTACTTACTTCATTTTCCTTATTAAGTTCTTCTATTAAAATTGGTAACGTTTGCATTAGAATCTTCCGGGGTTCTTCTTTAGTGGTGTAATTCAAGAACCAACTTATATACCGATTGCGACCATATAAAGAAGCAATATCGATGAGATTTTCCAATGTTAAAAAGCATTTGATCTTTTCAGTAGCCAATCTGAAGCGTACGAAATTCGAATCATCCAATTTAGAACATAGATTCATAGAATTCAGTTTCATAGGTCCCCAGACATGTAAAGAACCACTCACATCATAAATGGTTTCAAATATATTCAAATGGTTGTTCTGCAAATACAAAAAACATCACTCAATACCATTCCAATAAGTAATTGGATATCTTAAGATATGTTTTTAACGGGTTTCATCTTCTTTTCATTTTCGAGAAGGCAACCTTGTGCCGTAGAACTAAGAGCTTTATATCCTGGCATAATGATTTAAAGGAAACTGTGAGATAAAAGTGATTGATGAACTTTCCAAAACTCTGAAGCGATATGAAAGACTAGTGGTCTATTTTTAGATATCTTTCATTCGAAAGTTATGTAAGTATCGTTTTGGACTTATACTCAGTTTAAATATGCAAGATCAACAAACAGTATACTCGAAGTATACCGTTTTTTATTTCCGATATCGTAAAATGGCTCTACCAAATAGCCAAAAACTGTGTAACTTGTAAAGAGTGTCTTGCAGAACGTGTTTGACTTCCCCTTATATTACTAACGCCCCCACGCTATCACTACTAATTTTAGCGAAATGTATCCATTAACTGACTCGAACAGACATGTTACAGCTACGGTAGGCAGCCATAAGAGCCAAAGTAAGATTAGATTAACTCTTAGGGCAAGGGACTCCAGATCTACCCTGCAGACTATTGGCCGTGTTCTCAGATGTTCATGAGTGATGCGAGCATTTCCAATACAATGTGTACTATTGAGATTTTGCTGTGCTCGTGCATTGGTAACTCCACAGGGAATATTCTTTGAAAATAAAAAAAAGTTTGTCCATCAATCGATTACTTGGATTTCTTGGCATTCTCTTCCGCTCGAACTGCCTCATATTGTACAATACTCTTATTGTCGAGAGGTAGTCGAACCATATGAAACAAAAAATATTTACCGAAACAGTGCTAACGTTCAGAACAAATCAAAAGAACTGGATGTGAGGTCGGAATTAACATATATTCTAATCGAAAGCAGTCTAACATTCCGGGGCGAGAGGCCCCGCTCTCTCTTTTCTCTCTCCTTTACGTATAACCGTTTCGCAATCATTGGCGTGCGTGCATGATATGAGTGATAGCTGAAAAAATGAAACAAAAGTGAAAGTAAATGCGACGACATCATAGTGCATAAGGCGAAAACATGCGCGCATTAACGCCCCCCACCCACTGTCCAATCTCAATATTGAGCAATCGTTGGTGTGCTAAATTATGCTGACAATTCACATAAAAGCAAAATAATAGAAGCCAGGAATGATGACGTCATGCTTAGCATGCCTTTTAAAGTGGGACTGTCTACAGGCTTCTGTTCGAATTAGAGGAATAATGGAATTTACGTCATCCATAAGAAATCCTTACTTAATCGGACTCTATGTCCATGTACGAGCGAAATCCTAAAGGTTCTCAAAAAAAGCTTAACTCAAATCGTTTGTTTTCTGCCCGCAGACGTGCAATGATAACAATGCAGATAACTTGAGGGATTCCTCAGAGACCATGATAGTAAACAAACGTGATTTCATTCTATAACAATTACCCTTTAGTAATAATGATTACAATGTTAAATTAGGGATAGATCTTAAAAATGCTCAACTTTAGTCCAACTTGAAGTACGTGAAGAATAAGATGCAAAAAGATAGAGGTCAGTTCGGAAAGTCATTTCGCTTTTCTCATAATAATGAACAATCGAAATCATTAAGGTTAAGGATCTTAGCGATCTCACGAATTGTAATTTATCGGATTGGCGTCAATTAATGCTTATCTTCTCATGTCATCACTTCAACGAGCCTCCCAGAACGTGAAGGATCTTCAACTTCAAAATTGCAGGCAAGAAATTTTACTAACTAACTCTGTTACTCTCATTCCATCAATATATTTTCTCCATTAATATTATTATTAACTGCATGAGCAATCCGTACCGCCATCTAGAAGATCTGTTGAACCCCTGAATCTAGCCCTCTACTTTTAGGATTTTTATGAGCACCATACCTTGTCCGGCATTATGAAATGTTAGAATATGATGGCATGTTTTATTGTCCCTTGGCAGAATCTGCGTGAATCGAAGATATCCATATTTTTCGGGTGGTTCCTGAGGAAATTATAACCTATGTAGAAGCCTGTGACCAAACGTATGTCGCTTGCTCTTAGTTCCAGCAGTTTATGTGCCATACCGGAATATTTTATGAAACCTTTTGTCTGCCGTTGTCCTGCTTATAGCTTTATTTGGCAATCCGATCTTTCCTGCGTCCATTGCGTGACCAGCCTATTAATATGTCTTCTTCTTACGCCACAGAAAGGTTCAAAATCTATCATAGTCTCTCGGTCTGTTAGCCAGGCGGTCAGCCCCTTCGTTGCTCTTAGTACCTGAAAGGCCAGGCAACCATGGTGATTGCAGCTCATTGTGCCTGCCTATCCCAATGACTGTTCAAGAATTCATCGCCCCTGCCATGTCAACATAAGCAAGACGTTGGGTTTTCTTTAGTGTCGTTGCCTCCGTTCTTTGATTTACCTTAGGCCGCCAGGTCAAAACTGCACATTTTCTCCATACACATGCTACAATTTTTGTCTTGCATGGATAGCGTTTCGACGTTATATGAAATGTGGCGAAAACGTTGCTTTCTATTCCCCGTATCTGATGGCGCACCAAAAAAAAAAACAGTTGAGCAGTATCAAGCAAACTTTTCCACAGAGAAGCCTTTGTCTATTGGCATATAATAATAACAAAGCGACTTGAGCATGAATTTAATTTTGGAGAAATACAACTAATTTCTCTTCAGAAAAAAAAAAAAAACGTGATGACTTTCCGAACAGCCTAATAGTTATGAAAAACATTATAATTATTATATTTACCTTTTCTGTAGAATCAAAACTGTATGCTAAACCTTCGATGGGTCTTCTCAACATTTGTTGCATTTCTTTACCTTTTCGATAATATAGGAATGGTTTTATCTCACGTCCTAGCAGCTGCTCATCCATACCACCATAACGATAAAGCGTTTCTGACGCTTGAGTCAATAAAAAACGATTACATGGTGAATTTTTACCCATCGCGTAAAAGGCCGTAACGCATAAATTAGCCAAATGATTACAAGCGGTATTGTTATGAAGACTGATGCAAAAAAATGCTGCAAATTTTAATTCATTGTAATTATAATGCGCTGTCGTTGCTTGCCAGAACGAATCATAATTTAAATACGGTCTTAACAAAATTTTAGCTATACAATAGCTCTGATAATGGAAGTTATAATGCAGGTCACAATGAACGCAATCATTATCATGGCGCCAGTTTTTATAAGCGATTTCTATCATATTCAACGATGATTCCATGTTTCCGAATATACGAATGCTACTGGTTCGGTTTATATATTTGTATTTACAATTCGAACCATGTTGAGCTACCTCGGTATTTTGGCATATATTATCGAAGACTTGATTATTAAGCAACTGAGTTTTTTGGCAAATATCACCACAAATTATCCGCTCCTTTACGGTATCGTAAATGGTTAATGTGGTGATAAGGGAAGCATTGCAGACACAAGAAAACTCTGTAACAATAAAGAAAGTCTGAGCATAAGTGCACCAAAGTCTTGATTTGATAGGTTCGAAATTTTCTTATTAAAATCACAAAAATTAAAATGAATTAAATTTTGTGCTTCAAAACAAGTAATTGTTCATATTGTGATTATATCCGATTTGCGTTGTCGCGAAAAGCGCATCAAATGAAGATCGGTGTATCAGAGAGCAGAAAAAATCGTTGCTAAAAACGTAGCTTCTCGGCATTAAATGGCAAACCTTTTCTTCCTGTCGCTCTACCTCGGTATAGTTGAATCATCTTCCTAAATCTCGGAATGTCGGTGAAAATTTCAACTTTCACTTAATCAGTTAGATCTATCAATCTTTTCGAAAAATGTGCAAAATTTTAGCGATGACGAGTATACTCGTCGTATATGGAATATGTGCGATATGAAATTAGGTTGTAATAAAAAGACTTCATAAAATATGATAAAAATAATTTCTAAACATTACATTATTAAGACAAATACATATTCATAATGTTAAGGACGAAAGGACCAATTATGACGTATATTCACGTACAATATATTTTACGTTTTCCGTGACGAGTACATTCCTCATGCATAGTTAACTGTTTAACATAGAAATTTCATGTCCTGTGAGTCATGAAAAAACAACTTCGAACTTTCTCTGGAGTTAGGTATGTTTAATCAATATTTGCACATACTTACTGTCATTACTTGATTCTAAATTTTGACCCCATTTCTCGCATGGTCTACACATCAAGTAATTTAAATCATAATATTCGCTTTTAGCACATCGTCATATATCCTCAAATGCAAATAGAGAACGATTGAAGTCGTTAGGCTTTTCAATATGATTAAAACAATGGACAATTGAAATAGTGACCATTAATTGCATTGCATAATACATTCGACTATTGGTAAACATTTCAGTTTCTCAATGTATATATATGCGAAAGCACGTAATAAATAATTAATTATTTAGTACCGACAACCGTTCACTTCTAACCACTTCAACAAACTGAACCAATGTTGAAATTTTAATATGCATGAGTTTATCCTTTAAAAGGTGTGCAAGGTGTTATTGTGCGTTGTGTGCAAGTGTTTCTTTATTATAACAAAATTATTCTGTTATTATCGACTTGTTTGAGCCTACAAGGAAACTAACTGTCTAGATTCGCTTTAGGTCGAATTTTCGATACCCAACATTTTGAAAGTAAAATATCACAAAAAACTTAAGAGAAACAGAATTTTTATTTCATTGAATTCACGATCGCGATGAAATCCATTTCAGGGTCATTTAATTTGGATAACTTAAGGTTTAAACTGAATATTTTAGATGGCTTTTTCTACAGTGGGGATTTAGTTAACACAGAAAATTTTTTTTTCTACGCTCTTGAGCGTACCAATATACGCTCAGTCCAAATGTACATGCTACATATGAAAATCGTAATTAGGAGTAAAAATCAATTCTCGAACCATTCATCGCTACTTGATAATAACACAAGCGTTCATGTTTATTACGAACTGGAGGAAAAATGAAGAGTTTTATTTAGAGCAGATCAAGATGACTGTATAAAAATTAGTTATAAATATTGCATTCTAAACTCTTTCTTAATGGAATGCATCGAAGCGGGATATAGAAGAAGAAGAAACCCATCTATAAAACACTGCCAAATGCAAGTCAAAAATTCATATATTATCTGATGTTTGATGATCAATTATTGCACATATATTTTATTACTATGTTAGATAATTATCTTAACCCTCTTAACACTAATTAACCGATGAGCCTTTAAGGCTCAACTTGAACTTTGGTTTTTTCATATTTCATTACCAAAATTTTTTTATTTTCATATAATAGACTTTGGTTCAGTTCATAGCATGTAAAGAAAGTGTCAAACGTGATAATGTGGTTACTGTCCAGAAATGGTCCTCAAAGCATCTCCTTGTAAATTTTGTCCTCATTGGCTACTTCCTGTTCTGGATACAGCATTCCTTTCTAATTGCGAGCCTTTGAGGCACATCATGCTGCAATTCGTTCCAAAAAGAAGACCTATACAGACTTCGGTTAAAGCAAAGAGTTACTTATTGCAAAACAAGCTAACGATGACTGCCACAAAATTCTACACAATCCTTTAATAGTTTCTTTCTTGCCTTATGATATGTGTTAGTGTGTTTGAAGCTTTTTAAATAAAATTTTGGTTGTTATAGTTTTCGCTACCCTTAAAAAACATCAAGAAGTGCAACTTTTAAATATTGAGTCTATGTATGAGCTCGCTAAAGAAATGCAAAGAATTCATGCCGAATATTGAGATAATTTATCATTCCAAACTACAAAAACAAAAAAAACTGTGCCGGAAGAAACAAAATTGTGACTCCACTCCTGGTCCAGCTCTATAAAATCTTGACATCTCCGATATGATTCTACAATGATTAACCGACGGAAACGACAAACTTCATTTAGGCCAGAGTCAAAACAACCAAAATTTCCAAATTATTTACGCTTATGTCATTTGTTTTCCTTGTACAATGGTTACCTTTGAAAAGTTTCTTAGAGCTTTTTTTACAAGAGCAAGAGCCGCTCATTAATTTTGTTGTATTTTAAACCTACTTTGGATTTAGAAACGGACAACCTGCACTCATCAAAGTATGCGATAGCATCACCGCCTCTGCATTATTTTACTAGGTATTCCGCTATTTCATTACAGAATGAAATAATTGATTAATGTTCAAGTTAAGTTCCATCTTTCTATTCAGCAGATATCAGGGAAGGAGAATTTTGATCAGTTCTTGTTTTCTCTTAACAACGAATCTCTTGAAAGCAAGTAAGTGTAAGAAAGAAGAGGCTTTTCCTTGTCCTTACAGGTATAAAAGAATGGAACAGTGTGAAAATTCATGTTTCAGATATAATTACGAAATCCACCTTGATTAACTCTTTCTTAGAATTGTAGCTTTCACCTGTGTACAAGCACGAGTGCAAACACCGCACTACGCCCGCCCCAATTATGTGCATTTTCGCAACGAAATTACGCATAGACTCCTCATAGAAATAAATGTTATTTAGAAGACGTAATTTTCGCGCTGTATTTCGTATGTACGTACAATGAAGGCAAATATTCATGGGCCTGGTTGTAATTTTTAAGTAAAACTATATTTTGGAGTAAATACAATGCATATTTTAATAATTTTTTTTTTTTTTTGTAAAACGGAGCTAACTCAGTTTGTGCATGTACTGGCATTCAAAAGTATGCGACCATTTCTCCTTGTTGCTGAGTGATGGGTCAAGTGGGTAGAATCAAATCCGTTTGCGATGACGTCAGTATATTTTATTCAGATGGCGAATTCGCAGGCGAATATGCAATATCTACAATGTGGAGAGCACTGACCAACATTCCTTGGATAATCCTCCTATCGGCAAGATTTCAAATGGCTTGTGCTCGCTATATTCAATATTAGATAGTAATGTTTGTGCATGTTTTGCTCAATCAAACAAGACGCCATATATTAGGTCAGAATGTCCTATATTTTTTATCTCGCCAACGGTTTCCACAACGCTTCTGCTATCTTTATAAACCCGCTTGTTTCGTTAGTAATAACGTTCATTGGACTTTCACCTTCAGAATCCTGGTTTCCTCTTCACCGCTCTCCTGCTACTAGCAGTAATGATTGACTTTTCATCGTTAAACATCATTATTTATGTTTAATGGAATAAGGTATGTATGACTGATCAATTGAGATCAAACATTTTACATTCTATACAAATTTGCTATCTAACCCTAATTACAAGTCTATATACATAAAACATCACGTCCTACAAAGCTTATTTATCAATACTAACATTTAAAACGAATAAATTTTACAAGTAAAAGTCTACACAAACAATTAAAAAGTAATTAAACATTCAGATATAATTGTAAATAACAATAGGAAAAATAAGCTAAGTAAACTTAATCCTAATCAACTATAATACACTGGCAATATTACTTAAACGAGCTCTTATTTAAAATTTCAAACGTTTAATGGGAGGTTCTTCAAACACATTCTCTTCGTTTTCAATGTCCATGGGTACCATTTCCATTAAGTTTTGGGCGGTGGATTGCATTTGCCTATCTCTAAGCCATGCGTTGTTAAGTATACCATCAATTGATGGTCGGCGTCCAGGGTCAACTATTAATAAGTTTTTAATTAAAAAGATGGCATTTTTTGATATTTTCCGCCAAGAAGGATGATTAAAACGAAATTCTCCTTTTGTGATTTGTTCGCCTACTGGTGAGCCGTAAGTATCGGAAAAGGGCAGAGTTCCACATAGGCATATGAATAATATCACGCCCAGACCCCAGATATCAACCTTCTTCGTATAAGTTCCATGATACCGAGTTTTCAATACCTCTGGTGCAACGTATAAAGGCGTTCCGCACAGTGTACGCATAATCGTGCTATTTGGTACAAATTTACTTACTCCAAAATCTGTAAGTTTTAATATAGTGTTGTCGTCAGGAGTCTTAAGTAAAACGTTATCTGGTTTTAAATCACGATGAGTAATTCCATTGCTATGAAGATATTGCACTGCGTGACACATTTGATAAAAGTACAATTTAGAGATTTGTTCACTAAGTCGTTTCTTGCTTACAATACGATTGAGTAAATCGCCGCCTTTCATGAATTCCATAACCATATACATCGAATCGATACTATCGGCTATATCGTATAATTGAATTACGCAAGGATGCTGCAAACTTTTCAATATTTTCGCTTCATTTAAGTGATTGGTTTGGCTATTGATGGCCAATAAATTCTTTTTAATAGTTTTGATGGCATATTGGATACACGTACGACGGTCATAAATTAAACGTATAACACCAAAAGCACCCGAACCTAATTTGCAACCGACATGATATTTCGCCGTGATTTCCTTAGGAAAGTCTAAGTAACGCACATTTGAGCGAATATCCATGAAAATAAACGCTTTATAATTAGGATGAGAAAGCGAAATGGTATCATTATTTTGCAAAATACGTCGATTATTTGTACCGATTCTCTCTCCGTTAACAAAAGTGCCATTACGAGAGAGGTCTTCTATGTATATGGGGCCATAAACATCGCATATCGATCTTCTAATCATAAAATGTAGCTTAGAAATTCCGCTTAATATATTTTGAGAATCTAATATTTTAGATGATATAATTAAACTATTATTTTCAGCCCGCCCTACTGTAAAACTTTCACCATCCAAGTCCAAAGATTTAATTTTAATGTTCTTTCCATAAATTCGACCCCAAACAGTGGGCCGAAATATTGTTTTGCTACATGCGTTTGAAGTTTGCCATTGCATAACCTCTAAATGGTTTTGTACTAAGCAATTTGTTGCCATTTTTTTTGTTTTACTATTTAAATCTCTTATTCTAGTTCTCTTCACATACACTTAAAACTCTCAATTTCGTGAAAACAAAAAACAAAATTACATCTTTATACCAATTGCGCGTGTTGCCTTTCCCGCCTTTTTACTGTAAAGTATGTATTTTTTTGTCTATACCCAAGCTTTCAACTAAAATAAAATGCTTCTACAATATTTTAAGGGAACAGGGTTGCCAATCCCTAACACTTATAAATATTATCTAACCTTCCTGTTTTTTCCGCGCAATGTCTTGAAATGTAATTGCTTGCAACTGTTTTATAATTTAACTAATAAATTCTTTCATTTATTTGCAAATTAACCGAAAATCTCCAAAGTTTTTTTTTAAATTGCGCAAAGTGGTAAGCAACTGCTACTTTCAACAATCCTGAAGTGTAACAATTGAATATTTCCCATAAGATATTTACATGTAAATTTACTTCACTGAGTTCGTCGAATCACTTCACCTAAAACTGCCTGCTACACTGTTACACTTAAGTCAGTAATTCGATCTTTGTATATATGATTTTTGTTTACATATAAACAATGGAAATAAAAACAAATTGAATAAGGCTTTTGCAAGGCTATCATCCTTGTCAATATAAGCGAAGTCCAAATTTTGAAGACTCTATTCGGTCAAAGTCTTTGCGAATCTTACAATGCCTCAACCTAAATCAAAAAATGAAACAATTATCGTGAATTGGAGGAAAAAAAAAATTTATGCTGTGACCCGACTTTATAATGTTACTTAGAAGAAACGAAACTTTACTTGTATAGCGTTCTTGCATCAAAAACGCTTACAACATACAAACGGAAGCTCCAGAGATCCTATGAAATCTACACTCTATCATCTACACTACATCTTTCTTCTAAAGTCTTTTTCCGCGAAAATTTCTTCACCCAATTTCGATTTCGCGTTCATATGTGCTAAGGATGCCACTTTTTAAACAATTTTGTAGACATAAAAACTGAACCGTATCGTTCCCCTTACATTTTAACTTCCTCTGCTGTTCTGTTGTTGCTGTCGAGTACGAATTTTTCACACTTCTGATTTTCTCATTTACCTAAGTTTTATTTTTTCCTTGTGTTTGAGTTTAAGATGATCGAGCAGAGCTCGGCTAATGTCCAGTTTAAGAGATATCATCATTACTTTTAGTTCTTACAAAAGAATGGCTTCAATTTATGTACGATTTTTAAAATCTGACTTTTTAACCGCGTGATTATTGTTAAAATGATTTAAAATGAAGGATTCAAAAATAATCAGTAATCAAAGTACATCATCTCTTTGGGTAGTACATTTTTTTCAGCGTTTTCCAAACTGTGCAATTACATTAATATTTCAGCTGAAGCTGTTCAAACTGTTTGCATAAGCTCGGAAGAGAACAGCTGACTGACTGATTATTATTGAATATTGTTTTATTTTGCAATATCGAGAAAATTTTCAGGGCGCTATCATCCTGTGCCCTAATAATAAAAATAACATAGAAAATATTAAGGAAAAGTGTAAAAAGAGAATTTGCAAACACGTGGATAATTTCTTTACAAAATAAAAAGTAGTAAATATTAAGTTTTTTTTTTGTATATTAAGTTTGCATACAAAATGTCACGTAAGAAGTGGACCTCATTGGAAAAACCACCGTTATCTAAGCCCGTATTAGAGGTTGTTGAAAGTATGGGTTTTGAATTTATGACACCTGTTCAGGTAACTTTAATACATACACTAAATTCATTGCGATATTAAAGGAAGTTTTTATATTTCTAATCAAAGGCTGCTGCTATACCGTTACTTTTGTCACGCAAAGATGTTTCTGCGGAGGCTGTAACTGGCTCAGGAAAAACATTAGCCTTTTTAGTGCCTTTATTAGAAATGTTAAGTCGAAGGCATAATGAGTCGCCGTGGACTCCCAAAGAAATTGGCGCTATAATTATCTCACCCACAAGAGAATTGGCTTTACAAATCTCGGAGGTATTGCAAGTCTTTTTGACTCATGAGCAGCTAAAACACTTACGTCAAAAACTTATAGTAGGTGGAGGCAGCATAGAAGAGGATATAAAATCCGTACAGAACGAGGGGCCAACCATATTAGTATGTACGCCCGGACGTTTGGAAGATTTATTCCAACGAACGGGTACCTTAAACTTAGCTGGCCGCGTCAAAAGTCTAGTAAGGATTAGGAGAAACATGTTACGAAAACCTTTTACTTAAAAACTTTTCCTTTTCTCCAAGGAATTTTTGGTTTTAGATGAAGCCGATCGTTTATTAGATTTGGGTTTTAAAACAACTATAAACAATATATTAGGTTTTTTACCACGCCAAAGACGCACTGGATTGTTTTCGGCCACCCAAACGACAGAGGTTACCGATTTAATAAGAGCTGGCCTTAGAAATCCGGTATTGGTTTCAGTTAAAGAGAAATCCACTATTAATACTCCGTCACGTTTACAAAATTTTTACAAGATTGTAGAGGCTAGTGATAAATTTATTGCATTATTGGATTTCCTCAATTCTCCTAGCATTCAAGAAGCGAAAATAATGATCTTCTTTCCGACTTGTGCTTGTGTGGAGTACTGGGCGGGAATAATGCCTCACTTTCTCAAGCAACGTTTAATTTTAAGTACGCACGGCAAAATGAAGAATAAACGTAAAAATGTGATAGAACGTTTTCGGAAAGAGGACAGAGCTATACTTCTATGTACCGATGTATTGGCCAGAGGTTTAGATGTACCCGAAATTGATTGGGTTATACAATGGGATCCCCCTTCCAATGCGGCAAGTTTTGTGCATCGAGTGGGACGTACAGCTCGCCAAGGTAATGAAGGCTATGCTCTAATATTCCTCTTACCCAACGAAGATGCGTATGTGAACTTTTTGAAGATTAATCAAAAAGTGGAGCTAAACCCCTTAGGAAATGAAAGCAGTCAGGGACAAGTAGACTTGAAGACAGTCTTGGCGAAGTTGCATAAACTGCAAATTAACGACAAATCAATTTTTGATAAAGGCATTCGAGCGTTTGTTTCCCATATAAGAGCCTACACGAAGCACGAATGCAATGCCATTTTACGTTTGAAAGATATGGATTTGGGTAAAGCAGCTACTGGTTATGGATTGTTGCAAATGCCGCGAATGCCAGAATTGAAAACTTTAAAAGCGGATAACTTTATAGGACCAGATTTTGATGTAGATGTACAAAAATTATCTTACCGCAATCCACAGAAAGAACAAGCGCGTCAAGAAAAAATCCGAGCCTATGAAGAAACTGGTCAATGGCCAACGAAGAAAAAACATAAAAAACTTACCGAATCATGGGAGCAAAGTAAAAAAAATAAATTGGAAGGTAAAACTAAAAAAGAGCTTCGCAAAGCGAAGAAACTGCGTAAAAAGGAAACCGAGGCAGGTGAAGAGCAAAAAGGGAAAAAACGTAAAACGCATTACACTCAGGAAGATTTGGAACAATTGGCAAATGATTTGAGATTATTTAAAAAATTAAAAAGGAATAAAATTTCCGATGAGGATTTTTGTAAAGAAATGGGTATCGAAGATGAATAAGAATAAAAACAATATTCGTAACCGAAAATGGACAAAAGCAATGAAGCTTCTGTTATACAAACTTTTTCCTAATCACCATTAAGCCTTAAGACAGGTAAGAACTAGCAATATAATATATCCTAACTGATTCGTTAAAATTAATAAAGAATCGTTATGAATAATTATTTTTCTAAAGACCGTTCCTCTTATCGATTTATTAAAGGGCAATCGGAACTACTTTTTTTTTTTTTTCATAATTCTAGATCGCTTTTTCCAAAGCATGGCACTTTATAACAATGCACTTAATAAATTCTTACAACTGCATAGAACTTAAGGCATACTTCTGTCAAGGCGACTTGTTTCCTGTCAAATTCGTTGCCTTCTACAAGTCCATAATAGCACATAGTCATACTCTGTATTAAGTTAGTGCGAACGTATGTAACACGCCGAAGGGCTTAAGATCCCCCTTAGACCCACCTTTTATTATACCGATCTAAGCCAGTCTGTCCACGTATATTTATGTTCAAGCCACAGATCGGAATTTTTGGAGATATTTTGATGGAATTTTGTACGCTGACGTGCTTTGCTCCAAAGACGATCTATTTCTAAATCGTTCTGAGCCTATCTGTCCATGTAAATTTGTGTGCAAGTCACAGATCGCAAATTTTTGGAGATATTTTGATCCCCCTATAATGCTCTATTCTGAAAAGTCGTTATAAGAAAAAAATTGGCAATTTTTAAAGTATTTCGATAAAAATCCCTAAATAATAGTATTTCGACAATTTAAATTGGTGTGAAAACTTTGGACTGGCTGGAGACCTAAGCCCTTAAGAAGATTTTGTGTTGAAAACTCATAATGCTATTTATCAATGATGCATTCACCTTTTATATACGAAAAATAAAAAACATGAACGAAGTGAACCCCCGCGCAAATGCCTTTCTCCCTTTCTATCGGTCACATACGTTTTCCGAATGTTCTTTATGAAAAATGAACGGGCGCCTTGAAAGGGTGCTTCACTGTTCTTAACCACACGTGATTCCCAGAATACGCCTTTCTCTCCTAGCGCACTAGGTTCTTGGTACCTTAATTAAATTCTTTTACCTACACCAGTTTTTTCTATACTCCTGCTATTCCTTTACCACTTAAAGTACTTTTAAACCATATTTTGTGAATTTACAATATATGAGGGAAATAAGTAAAAAAGGTTTTATCAGTTTATTTCCAATTAAATTTTCTTTTTGAAAATCTCGGAATATTGTTTCAAGTTTTATCAGTTTCCTAGAATAACATAAAAATTATCATAAAATTAACCAAACGAACATATCTACGATTCATAAAATTAAATAAATTTTAAACCTAACCTTAATATTAGCGATAAAATGAAAAAAAATTTTCGATTAAGAATTTTATCAAACCGCCGCTTCTGTAACGATTTGTAAGATGATGCGTCTTTTTGGATCGTAATTGAAACCATTCTTTTTAAATATTTCCGATTCATAGAACGGTTTCAAGTTAAATATATCCAATTGTTTCGCTCGTTCTAATAAATCGCGTTCCATAATTTCAACATGCGTAGCGGTGGGACCATCTTTGCACCGTATATACGCCAATTGATCTAATGTCAATTGCCTTAGAATGAAGAATAATAATTCCGCATGATCTTTCTGGAAAGCCAAGTATTTCTGGAATGCGTTGCGCATCTTCTTCATAACACTGAATTTCTGACCCTCAATGAAACTTTCAAGCATCATACGTATAGCGATATTGACATCGTCTTCAACGACATTTTCACGCAAATGCATACGGGCGTACGCTTCCGCCATACGTATAACACTTTCAATATGTCGCACCGTAATTGGCAATGAGCCGGTAGCAAATGATTCTTGACGCAATTGCGAATACATTTTAGCAATTTTATCCTCATCAATATTCTAAAGAAGGGAGATATTGCAATATCATCTATATGTATATATACATTTATATTACTTATAAACATACCGTTAACTTGGGATGTATGTTCTCTTTAGCGTACACGATATATTGTCTTAGTAAATCTTGCGGTATTTCATTAGTAGGATTCGCTTGTAAGTCTTCTTCAGTCGGTTCACGGGATGGATGATGTTTTATATGGGAATTTACGACAAATTTGGCTAAATGTTGATCTTGCATTGGATCAAATTCGTCTTTAACAACACATAAGATATCAAAACGTGATAAAATCGGATCAGATAAATTAACATTTTCCGAAAAGGTCATTGATGAATCATAACGTCCGCCTATGGGATTGGCAGCAGCTATTACCGTGCAGCGAGCCTGCAACGATGTTACTATGCCGGCTTTAGAAATGGAAATCGATTGTTGCTCCATAGCTTCATGGATTGATGTACGATCTTGATCGTTCATTTTATCAAATTCATCAATCAGACAAACACCTTGGTCGGCCAGAACCAAAGCGCCCGCTTCCAGTGTCCACTCTTTGGAAACTGGATTGCGTCTCACATAGGCTGTTAGGCCTACTGCACTGGCACCTTGGCCAGTGGTAAACACGGCTCGGGGTGCAATCTTTTCAATATATTTTAAAAACTGTGATTTCGCTGTACCCGGATCTCCACAGATCAATAAATTAATATCACCACGCACTTTGTGTTTGTCGCCAGGATTTTTAGCTTCACCGCCGAATAAAGCTAAAGCCAGCGAACGTTTGATGTAGTCATGACCATATATAGACGGAGCAATTGAAGCGACAATACGGTCAGCAATACGAGGATCTTTACTAAGCTTTTGTATAGTGGCAATATCCTCATCCGTCAACGATTGTACAACTTGTTTACAATCCTTTACTACCACATGATTAGCTATAATAACTGTTGCAAACACTGGGAAGCCCTGCTCAGTATTTAAGGAACCGTCATAGTTATTCGTGTAAATGCCAGTAATTTCCAGCTCATCACCTGGCTTACAAAGATCGCATAGATCGGCAAGTAGAATAACATCTTTGCTACGTGGTATACGACCGGCAGGTATACGTCCCGGTGATTCTTGTAAAGTGATTTTTTGATAATTACGATATAACGTTTGCTCCATATTAATCTAGATTTTCAAAAAGTTATTTCATATAGAATTTGTATGTATATTCAACTCACCGAAAATGGTCCCGTACTCTGACATTCGGGACAAGAACCCGGTTTAACTTCCGTATTTTGAGCTTGAACAAATGGTCCCAGCACGTAACCGCACTTAACGCAATCGTATTTAATGACTGACAATTGAGGCAAAACGCCAGTAGTAGCTGTTACCACGCCTAAAGTGCGCACTAACTGATTTAAATGTAATTTACGGAAAGTACGCAGTTCCTCAATTAGTGGCAGCTCCGAGATGCGTACATGAATTTCTGTAGTTACTCTTTCATAGGTGGGGAATATCGATAAAACCATATCTTTAGCTACCTTATCAAATATTTCCAACATTTGAAATGGCGCCTCTGGCAGAAAGTAAGCTAAAACATGTTGCTTGTGAGCCAAATCCGTATATGATACTACGAAAGAGGACTTATTTTGTTCGCACATCTGTCTGATACGGTTACGATATGTATATGAACTACGTTCATCGTCAAAGTTGCGCAAAAAAGATTGAAAACGATTAGCGATTTCGGTACGAGGACCCAACATGCTCACCCATTCTTTTGTAGAGTGACCTTTAGTATCTTCTAAATTTTCTATCGACTCGACCATTTCTATATCATCTACTTCGCCCATAGCTGCTTTCTCTCCAGCCCTTCTCTTGGCTCGAGGACCCAATGCTTCGTCATCATCATCACTCTGCTCAAAACCCAAGTCACGATCATCGCGATGTATAATACCTTTCGCTCGATCTCGTCTACGCATTTCAGCTTCAGCGGCCAAACGTTCACCTTGAGATAATTCGGAGTAATCTTCATCATCTAATATGGCTGGATCGTAATGATCTAATTCAGGCATGGGACGATAATCATTTTCCATATTATCTCCAAATAGCTCTTCGCCATCTTCAATCTCCTCATCCCGTACAGTTTGATCACCTAAAATTTCATCCTCGTTCTCAAATGGTTCGAACTCTGCAGCCGGCGATGTCATGGCTGCCCGTAAATCCGGTCTGTCGGTAGCATCAGTAGGTGTAACCGGTGCTGGCGAACTAATTGGATCCTAAAGAGAAATGATCATGAAAATATAAGCAATACACTTGGAACATCAAATAATTATTTACTTACAGCCATAATTGTTTAATTGAAGTAAATTAAAATAACACGCAAAACACATATATCCCTATTCAGGACTAAATTAATCGTTTTGTTTTGCACGTTTAGATCAGTTTTTGGCGGGCAACTAAATATTAGAGATAATAGGAATATCGATAATAAATTATCGATATCATTACTGAAAGATTAAATTTTATGCTGCATAAATTTTGTGATCTGGGGGCTAATCACGTAAGCAAGCGATAATGAAGTAGGCGATGATCGCCAAGAGGATCTAATCATGTTGTCAAATGCACTTTCTCAGTTACGTGAAATCCGGCGACAATAATATTTCTGTCGCTGAGAACAAATTTGCATTAGTTTTGAATATAAACCAAGCAAAGTTACCACAAATGTCTCTCTTTTAAAGTTGCGCTCGCAAAAAACAGCTGCAAAAAAAAATATAAACAGCTGTAAGAAAATGAATTATTAGTTCAAAAATTTTAAAACATATCAGAAAAAAAAAATAGTGTCCAAAATTACATTTGCGAGTTGTGAAGAAAAATAAAAAACAAATTTCGTAAAAGCAAGAAGAATTTTTTTTTTTAAATATGGAGCTAGTTTAGCCTAAATATAACCTAACACAAATTCTACATAATTTTCATTTCACTTTGCCAGCTGGTCGTTGTTTACCATGTTCAGTTTGGTTATACAAAACAAATAAACATTAATTTGACTCTTACTTTTTTTGGTTTTCTCAGTTATTAATGCATTTTAATGGAGAAATTGAGGGGAAGTATTGGAAAGCTGGAAAGTTACCTGACTAACTTCTTGGCTATAAACAATTGTCTCCTGAAAAAACCCAGGCAATAGTCGCATGGCTTACATGATTACTCCCCTGTATTTCTCCGCAGAATAACTAAATAGTCAAGACTTCAGATTCGTTATTGGTGAAATCGGTTAAATCGATTACGAGATGGTTTTATTAATATATATATAACTTTGACAAGCGTTCATTTAGCCAAACATTCATTGATATCATTTGGGTCGATTTGAGGGGGGAAAGTGGTATTTAAGACTTCATATATTTTTCATTATATAGCCTTTCAATTACTCTTCTAATATGTTGTGGTTTTAAAACGATCGCAATAGATATATTTTTTAAAATATCTGTACAAATTGAAAAAAAAAGTTGCTGTGCATTTACGTATTTTTTCTAATCCATTAGCAAGAACGCATAACTAAAAAAGAGAAAAAACAGATAAAAGCGACGCCTTTTAAAATTGAATAAATCGATATTCCCGTCAACTGCTATTGGATGTCGCGATATAGATCAAGCACCGAAACATATACGTGTTAAGAGTTGTGCAGATAATAAGCAACGTAAATGAACGCAAAGCAATCTCGCGCCTGACAAAAAGCGCCACTTAATTGCATTAGCCTCTTATTGTGCGTGGGCTTTAATGGTAAGATAAGATCGCCTACATTAAAACTTTGCACGCTTATCTGATTTGGAAATCGAACAGCAACGAATATGCAAACCTAGTGGCTTTCACACAAATTATACTAGGAGAGTAACCACGTATAAAAAATTCAACACTCATTTTTTTTCAGCTGTAATCGCTAAACCGCAAAATGAAAAGATAAACCTAATTTTCACTTGTGTGATTAATTCTCTGATTTCTACAGTTTTCTTCTTCTTCTCATACCATATTTTTTTGTTGCTATTTACATAAATTTCCTCATTTTGTTTATAAAATAATATGAAAAAAGCCCTTTCCTACGTGTTTAACGCTTGGGACTTATTGGCCCGAAAAACGCAATAATGCACCATTGCCTTTAAGCGTTCAGCTATTTTAGTTCTACAACAAAAATAATTTATATAGAACACTCTTACGAAAAATATGTAAGTTTTCGTATTAACACAATTGCAGAAACCGGCAACTTCTAGTAAATGCATATAACTGTCTCTTTTGCTTTTCTTATAACGAGAAGCAAAGAAATGGAGAAATGAAACAGTAGTCGATTTTTTTTTGCTTCATATTTGTTGTTTATCAATTTTATTGACATTTCATGAAATTTTACAAGATTAACTTTTGGACTGGAGTTTGTACTTGCTTGTGCCTCTTATGTTTTTCTTTTTTCAAACCAGCTTATCATAAACACGGTACATACGATTCTTTAGCTCATATGATACATTGTCAATCATAGGCGGATTTAATAGGTGTCGTACGGTAGCCATTTTCCCTTCTTTTGGATTTTTCCCATTGCACGCAAACGTCTAGAAACAGTTGCTTCATCAACAGCTAAGCTGTTTGAAAGTTCCTTGAGAGTTTGAGCTGGATTTTCATCCAACAAGTCCTGCAATTCATTGTCTTTGAACTTTTTCGGTCCTCCCGGTCGTTCTCTGTCATTGACATCAAAGTCACCACGTCTAAATCGTTGAAACCAAAAGCAACAATTGGGATATGATGGAGCAGCATCACCATAAGTTTCTAAAAGTATTCGATGGGCTTCGGCAGCAGATTTTTTCAAATCAAATAACAAAAGTAATGAATGTCGTAAATGCAATTTTGAGCGTTCCATGATTAGCGTCTGTATACAGCGAATAACTTGATAAAACTGTTTCATGTGGAGAATGGTCAAAATCATCGAATTTAACCTTTATGCACGTTGATACTTACTCACACTTACGCTAATAGATGTCGCTGATCAAAATACATGCAAGCACCTAAAATTTTCAATTAATAGAGACTGTGCTAATACAATCGTAGCTTTCCTGTGCCTAATTTCTGGTAGCTATTACATTTGAAAAAAAATGGACTTGGATTGTAAATATAGAATTCGTTTCCGTATTTATAAGGGCAAAGGAACCAATAAACATAACATCATTTTACTGAACTTGAAATCCATTTAGAAAAACTCAATAAATTTCTTCTTCTACATATGCGTTCAGAGTCAAGAAAAGGGTGTCAAATAACTGCTTAAGCCGTATACAATGTGTGTATATAAGTGTGTATATATACTTTCTTTGTAAGAAAACTGAACTCTCTGAAGTGCAATGAGAATTTAATAATAACATTGAATAAATATGTCACCTCCTGCGGCACGACAACGGCAACGTTATATAGCAAATAAACATGAAAATAATAGTTTATTAAAAAAACCGAAAAAATTCATTAACGCCACGTTGAGAAGGGAAAATGAAAAATCTGGGTAACAGTGAGCGATAACAATAATTAATTGATAACGAAAAAGCCGGAAAAAATTCATGAATTTTTCTTTTTTTTTTATTGCAGTGCCGCCAAAACAAATAATAGAAAATATCAAAATGAAAGATCTCCGGAAAGTGTAAATGTAAATGTTGGTGTTCATACTGCTTTTAAGACGTTTGTTAGCGCTCGCCTTTGTAGTGCCATATGTGCTGATATATCAGATTGCGATGAAACATATAATTATTGGGAACCGTTGCATTACATTATTTATGGGCATGGCTTACAAACCTGGGAATATAGTCCACAATATGCTTTACGCTCATATACCTACATATTGCTACAGGGTGTGCCCGGTTGGATTTACGAGAGAATATTTCATCCAACGCCTATTTTAATATTCTATATGGT
This sequence comes from Glossina fuscipes, assembly GCF_014805625.2. Classification (NCBI taxonomy): domain Eukaryota; kingdom Metazoa; phylum Arthropoda; class Insecta; order Diptera; family Glossinidae; genus Glossina; species Glossina fuscipes. The sequence goes on from NW_023998457.1 coordinate 224,813, forward strand.
ACGTTGTATGTTAGGTTTTGGTTGTGCTCTTATGGAAAGATTTATGTACAAGTAAGTGACAATTTCATCGAAAGTTTTTTCCTATATTTTAAAATTGCATTCCATTCCTAGATCCATTTGTCAAGAGTTTGGTGTACATATTGGACGTTTATGGTTAATATTTCAACTGTTTAGTGCGGGCATGTTTATATCTAGTACCGCTTTATTGCCATCTTCTTTCGCTATGTATTTCGGTTGCGCGGCTTTGGCTGCTTGGTGGCAACAAATGTACGCGTTATCTATATTTTTTATGGCCATAGCAACTTTACTCGGTTGGCCTTTTGCAGTTTTAATAGGATTGCCGATAGCTATTGATATGCTCTGGCGAAAACAAATGTTCCGCACATTTTTCATGTGGTCCGCTATATCTGCTGTAACAATTTGTGTACCTATGATAGTTATTGATAGTAGCTATTTTGGCAAATTGACTTTCGCTCCATTGAATATACTTTGGTACAACGTTTTCACCGATCACGGCCCGAATTTATATGGCACTGAACCGTGGAGTTATTACATAGTCAACGGATTCTTGAATTTTAATATTATTTGGGTGAGTAAGAAACATAAATCCAATGCATAATCTCTTAGTCAAGTTCCGATAGATGTTGTGCGACCTACGTTTTATACTCATTGCGCGCTTTTTCGTAAAGGAAGATAAAAACAGAGTCATGTACTTGGTTTGTGAAATTTCATATCCCAGTCCAGTTAAATATTCAGCGAAGTTACGGCCCGATATGGCAAGAGTTGTCAAATGACACGCAGTCGTAAGTGAATGATAATTCGATTTGTGGAATTTCGTATCCCAGTCCAGTTAAATATTCAACGAACTTACGGCCCGATAATGCAAGAGTTGTCAAATGACACGCAGTCGTAAGTGAATCATAATTCGATTTGTGGAATTTCGTATCCCAGTCCAGTTAAATATTCATTACTGTCACATTTAGGTAACATTCCAGTTAAACATTCCCACTGCACTTAATCGAAGCTTTAATCGAAGGCAATTGCAATTGATCATTACAGAGTTACACGTAACCTCAATTTCCAAACCAAAAGAGATCCTCACCTGATGTAAACAAAATATCATAAACCGAGAGACATTTATAAGTGCATTGTAAGCGATTTGCGAAATTCTCACTTAGGAAAAGAACGACCGAAAGATTTTTCTCACTCCGGTTGAACATTTACTACTGTCCACTTAATCAATTCGCTTTCGGATCGAATCCCTCCGCTATGAGTTCGCACATAGTTTTAAGGGAAGTTTACTAAGCATTATGCATTTTCAGATTGCTCTCCTTCAGTAGTACAAATTTATTGTGCATGGACATGATAAAATTTATAATTGTATAATTTCAGCTTTTATCTTTATTAACGCCTATGATGTTGGTTATCGATTTTATTGTTGTTCCGGCCAAAACGAAATCTACTTTAAACTTTCCCCGTTATATTACACTGGCCCCGTATTATTTGTGGCTGCTGGTGTTTATTTCTCAACCGCATAAGGAAGAGCGTTTCCTGTTTCCCATTTATCCATTAATATCGTTATGCGGGGCGATAACAGTTGACGTTTATCAGCGTATATTTTATCGATTGAAGACATTAATGGTACAAATTAAAGCCGGCACTGTCGGAAGTCATTATCTGGATCATACAATGTTCATTGCCATTTTGGTTATGGTAATTGGTACATTATTGGGTTTATCGCGTGTTTTCTCTTTATATCGTAACTATCATGCTCCCATGGATCTTGTCATGGAGTTAAATCATTTTAAAAATTCCAATGAATATCGTTCCAGCCGTTTATATAATGTTTGTGTGGGTAAAGATTGGTACCGTTATCCGGGCAGTTTCTTTTTACCAGCACGAAATTTTCGTATACGTTTTTTAAAATCGGAATTTCGCGGCCTACTGCCCGCCTATTATGCCGATGATGAGAATGCAACGCGTATTACGCATCCGTATTTCAATGATATGAATCAAGAGAATGATTACATGTATTTTCCTTATGAGAATTGTCATTTTCTTATCGATTTTGATGCGGACAAGTGTACATCGCTCGAGCCATGCTATTCGAAACAAAGCAAAGACTGGTCTGTAATGAAAAGTTTACCATTTCTCATACAAGATAAATCGAATAGTTTTTTCCGCGCTTTCTATATACCATTCTTAACGGACAGTTACACTGTTTACGGAAATTTCAATTTGCTGAAAAGTAAAAAAATGAAACCGAGCTAAAAGAGAACTCCGATGATGATGATCGCGCCTTCCCTACAAGTCAGTGATGAATTTGTTTACTGAAAAACTACTCAATAAAACTCAAATTCATTGCAAAAAGAAAAAAATTGATCTTTTAGAACACTTCAAAGCAGAAAAAAGCTAGATTTGGAATATATACGCAATACTTGGCGAGAAAGCCAAACTTGAAAAGATTGACAACACAATAGATAGATCTACTTAAATGTGTGTGCCCAATCAAGCTATTGTATTTTTTTTTTAAATTTGTTGAAATGTAAAGACGAATCCTTTTCCACTAAAATATTTTTACTAAAGTGTAGCAAGAAATTTAACAGGAAAGGCTTGGAATAGAAGTAGGAAGGATAACTAAACTTAGCCTCACTGTACAAACCGTTGGGATTCCGAAGCCCTAACCCTAACTTTGTTAACGCTCAAACAAAGAACTTTGCCTTTACATTTGATCTTTTTTACACATCACCGCTTCGGCTGTTGAAGCAAGAGAAGAATTTGCGGAAATCGTCAATTTTTTATTAGCTTCATTAACCGAATTGTTTATAAATATTTATCCCATAAAAAGTTCACCCTCATGGAAAGAGGAAACATAACTTTGTTGGAGCTGTGCTCAAAAGGTGGTAAGAAAGAAACAGCATCTTCAAAGCGAATCAATGTAGACAGCTTATTCCAAGACATATTAAGAGATTCAAGCAGAAAAACCTTATAGCAATGTGTAAGCAAATAAAATGATATCCGAAAAAATCATGCGGATACTATCAAGGATCCATGAGACATTCAAGGCGTTATTTGGAATTTTAATCACCTTAAGCTTACTTCTGTCAATAGGCAAGAAGACACTTATAATTTATTAAAAGTAATATATGTCCCCCTTGGATCCCTTAGGGATGCGCGCTGTTCGATGCGTAAGACGGTGACTGTCAAAAAGTAGATATGAAGGTGTTGGTCGCAGCCTATTAGGCATGTGACCAATCGTTACGCCCTTACCTTGATCAAGAGCCTACTATAGTTATGACCAAAGAAAACTCTATTACAATTGGAATTTGAACCCGCGAGACGCTAACTCGATAGTCAGGTTTGCATTACTCAGGTGAATAATAATGTCTTTTCCAGATATTTTAAGTTCTATGTGAAGTACAAAAATAGATTTATGCGATTTGCAAGGACAACAGCTGTGTGAATAACGAATTTATCTTTATCTCAGTAAGTATTGGAACTAAAGTTCTATTATTAATATTAATTAGTTAGTTTTAAAAAATTCACGATTGAAAGGCTACGAATCACTAGCAGTGAAGCGATTGGAAAGTATTGAATATTGAATATTTTCAACATTTCAAGGTATAAAGTTAATTAATTAACTACACTAAATCAGTTGTTTTTGTTCCATTTCGTTCCGGCATTATGTTTCCAAATTTTCTTGATTTTCCTCCAATCTTTTGTTGACGGCACCTATCTTGGCATCTCTAAATAAGCATTATGTCTCTATGCAGCTCTGTACCGCGTACCGTTAATTGAACAAAGTTAGCGTTTTCAAGCATCCAATTTGAGAAAAACTGGTTTCCACCAAATCAAGTTCAATTCATTTACTTAGTGCGATCCTTTATTTATTATATAGAAATGTGTGATTGGAGAATTGCATTCAGAGTAAGAAACAACGTCACAACCAATACCAAATGTACCTTTGTTGTCCACGTCAACAAACTATGTGCAACTGGTGTCTCGTCCTCAAAACATATTCGCCTTACAAGGAATCCTAATGAATATTAACCCTCAAGTACATGTTTGCGATGGCTTACCGGTCAAATCTTTTGCGAACATGACTTCTAGATACGCAGTGAACTATAATTTTCTTGATTATAAAGCAAATACGAATTCACAATGTTTGCAACGCAACAAGAACGTGTAGATCTTAGATAAGGCAGCACGTAATAATAATGATGGTAATAAAGAAAGTGACGTGAATATCGAAGGAAAGCTAACAATCAACAACGAGCAAGAACGGTCATTAGGTAGGAAAATATATTTGTTCGAAATCAGCATTAAATTTAATACGATATTACAACTATCTCGAAGACTAGGTTATATTGTAAAACATCCATTGTGTGTCCGCTTGATTAATCTTCACGACATCGAAGAAGATATTCGGTTCCCAATTGGCTCTTTCGTCAAATCGCCTTTTACATTCGTGGGTATAAAAAGAAAGCATATATCAGGCCGAGTAAGCAAATCTGGTTTTTATTTTTCCTAAACGACTTTTTTCAATCGAATGAGAAAGATATATAAGATATTCAAAAAAAGGATAATAGGGTTAGGAGAGCAGTAACGAAGTAAAATTTATTTACATATCTTTTTAAAAGCTCTGTTCTCGTTAGTACAACAAAAGGAAGATTTTAAAGAGTTTTCTAGTATTTATCAAACGCGTAATATTTTAAAATTACGAAATAAGAAAGTTAATCGTGAAGAAGAAAGTGAGATGACGTGCCTATGGGTAACAATACGTATACCTTCCCCATTGTGATCCTAATATGGAGGAAAACTAAAAGCGAGTCAAATTGTTTAGTCGACTAGATATTCTTAAGGTTAGTTGGACTGAGCCGTGTAAAATAGAGTGTCCATGACCTGATCCATAATAGAAAAAGCTACTTGATAAAAAATTAAAAAAGGTCGGGGGCTGTAACTGGATGGACGCACATACCATAGCTAAGTTAAGCTAATTAGTTCGATACTAATCGTGGGGTTTTAATTTCTATCCAGTGGACACTCCACGGATGATTACGCGGAAGAAATACACGTGCCAAAACTCTTATGAAGTCACACGGACAGACGAAACTTACCGGCTGACCTTATGCTCTCCATTGGCACATGATTTTATATAAGACGTGCCAATGAGTGTCTTAGTCCTTCCTTGTTCCTTCCAAATTATTCCTAAAGAATAACAAGCGATCCATTTTTATAAATTGAGAAAAAATATCGTAAATTGATATTCTGAATATTAATTCTCACTTTGTTCGCATTATAAAAATCTTCACATCGAAAATTCTATAAAAATTTGTAATTTGGACGTGTAGTATGAAGCCAGATGTTAGAAATTTCAATTTTTCCTACATACATATGGTTAATGTATGGGAAAAATTTCGTGTTTAGTTGAAATCCTTTGTAGTGTGAAATTTTTTGCAACGTAACTTTTTTATTTCAAAAGATAAGGAATGTTAAGGTAGTAATAATTTTGTTCGAGCATACATATCAGTTACCCCAAAAATTGAAGCCATTTCTTCTGAATATCGGAAACGTAACATATAACACTCGATAGAAACGCATCGAAGACAGGGATGTTTTCAGAACCGCAAGTTAAGCGCATGTGCACATATTAAACCTTTCACTGACAGTCGTCTGTTGTCTGGCGGTTGGGTGGTTTCTTTTCTTTTTTCGTAGCAAACAATCAATCATTTATATTATTTACATAAAAGTAGCGAACTCTTTTATACCCTCCGTCAGGGTGTAAGAATTATATAAACTTTTATCAACTCCTTTAGTCGTACCCAAAACTAAACATGACAAACTAGATTAAGCCTACGTATTCCCAGAACTTAGTTTAACTGTATGCCAGGCTTTTTAACAAATCCTTTATGTGCAATTAAACTTCATGTAGACATTTTGAAAGCGGATAGGATTTTCCCTCAATAATAATCAAATGGAAATAACTGAAATCTTTCACTAATAATACAAAGTGAATTTGTTTTGGAAATTTAGCTCAAGCATTGATTAAACCTCAAGTATTTAAAGCATTTTGGTTTTGACTCATAGAGAAAGAAAACATTGACAGATTCAATGTGTGGAATTTTTTAAGGGCAGGCGGCGTTTCAAATTTCACGCGGTTATATTAAATGAAAATTAAATATTATATATAGCTGCAGGATGCCGTAAAACAATGATGCATATACACAAGTTAAACGCAATGAGTGTAGCTAGAGCGTACAGATAATTATTGACAAAAAATGATAAAGAATTTCTTAAATAAACCCTAAAATTACTGGAAAAACTTAGTTTGAATACTAATTTCCATTACGACCCCTTTATACTAAAATTTTAATCATCTCCATCTTTAACGTTTCATACTTTCGTGTTTCGAATTTTTTATTGGCTGGTATACAAACTGAAAATATACATTTTTATTAATTAGAAATCTAATTTTGTGTTTAACTTAACCTAAATAATTTATATTTCATTCAGTATTGGCAGCTCTACATAAGTGCTACTTCAGTGTACAACCCTGTATTAAATGCTTGTACCGTTAACCGAAGAACGTCATTAAGCCATTTCTTTTACAGAAAAACGCGATGGATTGTTGAAGGATACTTATTCGGCAAATTTGCAATTTATAAGGAAATATTGTTTGCATTAGTAGTCTTAAAAATTTACATTAATTCCAGGTGCGACGTTTTAAAATTTTGCAAAAAGGGAAATACTAAGGCGAATCTACTTGATACAATCAATGTATCTCTATTCTGACCATCTTTAAAAAAAAAACCTTGCCATCTAAGCAAGCGGTCATTTCGAATGAATTTGTGAAAAATTTAAGCAAGAAAGCAAATCACTTGCCGAAAGTTTTCGAGGTCTTTATATCAAATACAATTTTTCGTTACGATTCAACAACAAACCGATGTCTACGTTAAATGTAAATAATCCGCTTACTCAGTCAATCAGCGCTAGCGATCCAATATCGTCGACGGAACAGCGGAAATCGGTAAAATTTTCTTCAGAATTTTGTAGTCGAGTAACACAAAGTCGCGGTGAGGAAAAAATGAATAATATTAAAGGTCGACTAAGGTCGAGAATCGCCAGTGACTCAAAAGAAATGTCGCCCGGTAAGATGATTTCGGAATATTTTTTATACACATTTTTTTTAAAAATTACTAAAGAAAAAAGAATAAATAACCTTAAATATTTTTTTTGTTTGACATAAAAATGACAGAAAAGAAAACTGATTGTAAGATACGTTTTTTTATAAGAACTGTGGAGATAAAAGTTAAAAAGTTTTATTTGTTTCATGCAACTATCCTACAGATGAAATTAAGACTCAGTTAAAATGCGAAATTCATATTTTAGCAAATGAACAAATTGAAGTCATCAAGCTAACAAATATTATCTTAATAAACTTTTTCCTATACAATACGAGTGTAGTGATAATAATTGTAGCCACTCTTGCCACTTGACCAGTGGTTTCAACCTTCCAGTCTATGTTTCCTAGGTGAGTCGTATAAGATTCCCCTACGTATTTGCAATATTCTTGCTCTCGGCAGCTCAAACCTAGCCAGTTTTTACATAGTCTGCACAGATCTTGGAACCGTTATGGAGATTACAATGGATTTTTATCAATCCTCTCATATTTAATTTATGCTCCTTGTTTTCCCGATAAAAAATCAAACTTTTAAAAGCACATGTGCGTTTTGGGACATTTGCTTAGCATTATATAAGACATATCTGAAATAAAGAAATTAGAGATGGATTTATTCAGAAGGGATAATTTCGAAAAATTTGCGCTTTAGAAATCTTTAACGTAGGAACTATAGATTTTTCATCAGAGTTTAATTTATGTAAAAGAATAAAAAATTTATTATTTTGAGCAGTAGCCACAAGAACAAGAACAAGGACGTCTTGCAATGAAATAAATCTTAGAAGTCGTAAAGTTTCTGTCATAAAGCCAAAGTGTGCGCCTTCTGAAAGAAACGACAAATTCGATAATGACATAAATTCTTGTTCGTCAAATGCGAAGGAAGGCAACTCTAATAAGCGTCAATCTCGCGTCAGGAAAAGACAAATGGGTTTGAGCACTTCGCTACTGCCCAAAAAAACGGCCGCCAGCAAATCCAAATCTGTGGCAAACGAAAAAGACGAATTGATTTGCAATAAAAATGCTAAGAAAGCAACGTTTTTTTTGCAAACTGAAGCAGCGAACGACACTATTCTTGCTCAAGCACCTTCTGGTTCGAAATGTCAGAAGGATCAACAAGAAAAGCAACGACAATCATCGGTAGGTTCAACGTTATTGACGGTGAACATTGACTCGCAAACGCATAATGAAGGAGCGTTTGCTTTCATGAGAGAACAGTTGAGTTTCTTAAAATCGGAACAATTTGACTTTTTGTATAACAACTGTAAAGTTCGAAACATTGCGGACATCATGAATTTAACCTTAAATCAATTGCATGCGATGGGCATCTGCGAACCGGAGTTATTGCAACTTACACAGATGTCGTTCAAAATGAAAACAACTAGTGAGAACGTTAATGTCAATAATAATGGAATGAGTATTTGTAAAAATCGGAATAAATTGGAATTAATAAAAGCTGATGACAATCTGGTGCATTCCAATAATGCTTGCGATAATGGTAGTGATTCACAAACATTGTTGACTGATGAAAAGAAATGTGAATCCTTTTATAGGGGAACTATTAGTATGCAGAATTGCGAAAAACTCTGCCCCGGAATCTCTGGAGCGTCGTTGACACCGGCAGATGCTCTTCGTATACGGTATGAGGCTGCAAAGCATACCGACCAAATTGTCGAAAGTATTAAACAAAATTTGCAAAAATTAAAAACAACTAACATAGATCCAAAAGAGAAAGAAGCCCAGTTATTAGAAATGTATAATGAACTAAAACAGTATGACGAGCAGCTATTACGAAGGCAACAAGAAATGAACATAATGGAGTTAAGTGAAACGTCTTATATTTGGAAAAAAAATTTAAAAAAAACGGAAGCAGAAGCTGTAGGCGGCCACGAGATGACTGCCACGCAAGAGGAACACTTATTGATAAGACAGCAACAAAAGATCATTAGCGAGAGTAGAGAGTTGCCTGGTAACTCAAAGCTGAATTTATTGGAAGACGTTTGCAATGAAGTTCAGGTAGAGCCTGCATTTGCATATGCGTCTGTAGATGGCTGTGTAGAACATTTAGAAGAAATTGTTGAGCAAGGCGAGGGACAAAAAGAGCAACAAATTGACATGAAGAAGGCAGGAAGAGGATCGTCTGGTAAGTCAAAGACTAATGTAATAGAAGTTTTACGCCAAACTGCAAACGACAGTTCAGAGAATTCAAGAGAATCGATGCGTACGGTGTGGAAATATATCGATGAGGTGCACAAATTAAATGAAAACTCCTTGCTTGAAAATACCGAAGCTGATTTTTCCACCGAGGTATTCGCGAAAGTTTTTAGGGAAGAAGGGAATAGAGAGGTGAGTACATAAAACAAATCAAATGAAAGACATAAAATACGCCTTATAGGTTGCATCAACGTAAAATTTTTTTTTTTTTGCTTGAAATCATCGGGCAACCCCAGAAACCATAAATAACTTGACATCCGTTATCAAAGTACGGAAGTCCATTCATTTTGATAAAATGTTTGCGACAGTCGAAAGGAAGTTAAAAAGATCTTACAAAGTACATATATTCCGGATCAGTAAACATTTTTTTTTTAAAGAAAACGCTAGTGATCTTTTAGAAGATTCGGACACAGGCAAATATAATTTCTGCACTTTTTGCACTATACGCAGGAGAACATTCATAAGACTTTCTAAACGCTTGTAACACTTCAAAATATTCTTAATAAATCTTTAAAATCGAAAACGAAATCGGTACATCAACCTGCCTGTGTTTAGACAAGTAAATTTGATCTAAAGTTTCTTCTTATCACGTTCTTCAGGTCTTGATATCACTTCGTCGATGAAAAGTGAATCCATAATTTTAGAGTCCTTTATAAAAATTTAAAAAAAAATTTAAAAATATTTCCAAACTATGTCTTCGTTAAAACCTTGTATCAAGCGTAAAAAATTTCTTAAATTCTTCTGTTTCGAAGGTCGGTCAATAATTTCTGATAAAAATCGTATGCAAGTGAGGCATATATGATATGGATTTTCTCTTTCAACACACACATTGATGCAATGGGTATTAAGTAATTTGATATAAATCATATATAATTTCTTTTCTATCCATATACTTATTTCTTGTCTTTACTTCCTAGTTAACTGCAATAGTAGTTAAATATAATAGATCGTCGCCTTGCGAAAAGATTACTTCTTCTGATGATATCGCGGAGGAAGCTTCAAATTCAAAGAAATTTGATAAAAAATCAACTAAAATTATTGAAGAACCATTGGTAACGACAACCATTCAAATTCCGCATCGTATAAAATTACCAAAAGCGGAGGATATTCAACAAAGTCAGCGCCTGAAAAGGAATGATAACAATGAACGCGCAATTAATAGCAAAATCAATAATGAAATCGTTTCGGAAAATGCAAATGCAATAACCACAACAATGTCGAATAGTGGTGATGAAGGAAAACCAAAAAGCAAAGATGCAACAGAAGCTCAAGCTTCATCAAATCGATTTAGGAAAAAGCTTAGGATCAAATTGACGCGAGCTAAAAACTTGAGAAAGAAACAGAATTGGCGTGAAGACAATAAATCAGGAAATCAATCAGTCTCCGAGTTTTCTTTGTCAAGCGACACTGATTTTACATCGACATCCTTGCAAGGTAATTCAAATATTGAGAATGCTCTATTAGCAGATGAGCAAGTAAGTTCGACGGAATTCTCAAAGATAAATATTATTAAAAAACCTCGATCGAAATTTGTACAAGGAATCGATATTGATCCTACATCAAGAACCTCGCATGATGAAAAAGTTGTGAAAGAAGATGAACAAATAAGTTCTGCGAAACGTCCGAAGTTACAGGTAATTGAAAAACACCTTACGAACTTGGAGAAAATAAGCAATATTGATTCTTCATCGAGCCGCATGGTTGATAATTTAAATATTGAAGATGTTCTGAAGAAAGGCAAACAAGTGAGTTTACAAATTCTTAACAAATCTGTTTCGAAATTCGCGCAACTAAGCGATATTGATCCTGTGCTAAGCGCCAAGCATAATAATTTAATCGATAAGCGATCTGTAAGTAAAGATGATCAAGAAAATGCGATTGATTCGTCAAAATTAAGGATCACTGAAAAAAAAATTTCAAAAATATCTCCTACGAAACGTTCAGTTAGTTCCCCCTCTACGGCACTTTACGATAAGGCGAAAAACTTTAGAAAAACTAAAACTAGCACTAGAATTAGAAAACGACTTACATTTTGTGCCGCAAAACCAAACACTTCAGGTAAGCTGTATGAGAAAGTAACAACAACGGATAGTAAGAGCAGAAAATTAATGTTAGAACCGGTTGTAGACGAAGCTGCTGCTCACAATAATGACAATAAAGAAAGAGATTTGTTAGCGACAAGTTTGGAATATTTGTCAAAACCTTCGCTTAAGGATTCCCGAAAACGTAATAACTCGATAAGCTTGGATGAATTGCATAAGCAAGAAAACGAGCTTGTGCGAAGCGTAGAGGAGCTTGAAATTGCAACAAAAAACCCAATTTCTGTGAAAGGTTAGCAGCAAAATATAATGAAAATATTCTTTCAACGGTTGCCAAATTTTATAAATTTTTTTTCATTTTTTTTCATTTTTTTTTAGAAAAGCCATCATGTACAAATCTTATAGAGAGAATAACATACGAACGATCAAACGATTTGCGTGAATTTCTTAAGAATAAAAAAGATAAAGTAATTATGAAACAATTGACAATGGAAGCTACGAATTCTATTGGCGTTGATAATGAAAGAAGAGTAACAACGTCTACAAGCGAGCAGCAAAAACTCGAAGGAGCAATATGCCAACAAATAGATTCGGAAAAATATCAAAATCGTTGTTATAAGCAAAAAACGACGAACGAAACTAAAATAAAAAGAGTCGAAGCAATGTCAGCGAATGTTGAACAACAAACAAATGATAATGATTTTGTTACAGAACTGGAGTCCAATGATAGAGGCAATATTAAAGGTAAGCTCTTTTTTATTTTTTCGCCATATATTTGATGCCGTGTTTCTATTGTTCTTCTTTCTCTTTCTTTGTTTGTTGGCTTCTTCTTTTTATACCCACCACTGAAGGATAGCGATATACTCATTTTTTTTTTTTTTTTTTTTTTTAATAATCCATGTAATACCCAAAAGGCAGCTTCAGAGCCCCTTTAAAGTATATATTGAGTGTTTGCAAAAATTTCCATCACTTTTTCACTTAAGAAAGGTATTTATTGTGGAAAAGTGGTAAAACATATATTAGTCAAAATAATTTCCATTATTCTCTGGAACATTTTACAATTATTTTGGCAACGTGGCGATATCATTTTGAAAGATTTTGTATTGATTTGGCAGCGATCCAATTACCGACCCATTTTCGCGCATCTTCCACTTTGCGGACCCGCGTGCCAGCCAAGCCATGCTGTACCGATCTGAACAAGCAGTAATCAGAAGGCGCCATGTGTGAGGAGTATACTGGGTGTGGCAGAGCTGACTATTTAAGCGGCAATTCTTGCAACACTTGGCTAACAAATGACAGCTTTTAACTCGTTGAAGCCAAAACCGACATTTCGGCTATGACGATTGAGCAGCTTGAGAAGCCGAACAGACTTCGGCTGTCGAGTTCTTCAAGTAAACAACAAAAGTGATGAATTTAGAAGAAGAAGAATTTTGAGCGCTCCATGATCAGCGTCTCTATATACACTCAATAACTCAATAATACTAAATGGAAAACTGCTATTTTAGGTAAAGGAAGGTCAAAATCATTGAATTTCATGGTCATGTACACTGCTACTTCCCATTCTTTTATCATTTTTACCTGTAGCAGTCGCTGAGCAAAATTTTTTCAAACAACTAATATATTCTTGATTAGCGTGAAATTCTGAATTGATTAAGCTATGTCTGTCCGTCCGTGAGGTAGTTGTTGTTGGCACTTTCTTCGTCGCAAAAGAGCAGATATCGACTTCAAATTTAATAGAAACATTGGCAGTTTTTGCAGGCAAGTTGGTATTGAAAGTGGGTCAGAGTAGAAGCTTGCTGTTGAACGTGAACTGAAACCAACTCCGTTTTTCTTAAAACAAAATTTGTGGGTTTCTGTTCGTTACCCGGAAAATATAAAAGTTAAAAAACTGAAATTTTCCACATTTACTTATTCTACTTCTTAGGTGCAAAAGTGAAAGAAATCAGCCACGCCCACACGAACTTACAAATGATTCAGTTTTAATTTTTTTTGAATTTTATGCTTACTTATCATAATGCGAGCAAGCCAGAGTGTTTAAAACTATTGTATACATTCCCCCAAATGAATATATATTTTCCGCCCAAAAATGGTTTAATTCTGAAGTGGATAGGGTAGACACAGCGATTACTTTTTTCTTAATAACACCAGCAATATCGCTATCAAATAAAAGAACTTGGAGAATAGGATGCGAAAAGACCAGGGTGTGGGAGAATCGGCCCCCGTCAAATATAATTCTCTTACTTGTTCTTGTTCTTATTATGGTTGAATGAAAGTTAATGCAATAACCGTCGAATCCATTATTCTCATGACAGATGAAGATCTCAAATATAAATATAAAACACGTTCTGAATTATGTAATGAATTAACTGAGTTTACGATTAAAGCTGAAACCAATATCGAAAATAATCCCACTGTCAATACAATGTCAATTGCCTCACCAACGCCTATGGATGATACCATAGCTAGTCCTTCACCGCCCCGCCTAGAGGAACCTAAGAATTATTATCATTTCAATCAAAATAATGGTCTTTTAAAATCTTCATCAACCCAATACACAGTAAGTATCGATGTGAGTGCTATTACCGAACCTTAGCCATATATATAGTATGAAAATGCTTTTTGATTTTGAAAACTTGTAAAAAAAAAAAAAAAAAAAACATTTTCTTTCCAATTTTGTCGCATGCACGATTGCTACATAATCGTTATAAAATTAATATTTACTTTTTATGCTTGGCTCTTATAATAATAATAACGTAAAAAATGGTATAGAATGCAAAAGTTTAATTTACCTTTTATTTATTTATTTATTTATTTATTTTTGTTATTATTTTCAATTTTATTTTTAAGCTGTATGAAGTTGATATCCCAAAAATGGCAGTTAACAAGCCAAACAATTTTGACAAACTTGTAAAAACATGTTCTTTGGATCCCAGAGTCTTTAGAAGCCCGATAATAGTAAGTAAAGAGTTTCATCTTTCATCTTTCATCTTTTTTTTTATGCAGTGGATATAGTTTGTGTTAACGCATGATAATCATTGATTTCAAATGAGATTTGCTTAAGTGCATATAAGTTTAAACGATTATATCATCAATTCATCGGTGATTCATCGGTGATTATGGTTTGGTCATTGGTTTGGCGGTTCGTAAAAATAGCTCGCCTTAAAACAATTTCAAGCAATATAGCTTGTCAATGTTGATTTCTCCAACACTTGGTCCTTGCAATTAAGGTATGAAAATCTCTATCTGTCCTCAAATAAGGGCTTACGTTTCATGAGAACCCTTATATGGAACGGGATGCGAAATGAAGTTAATTTGTCCATCGAATCCCTGCACACTCTGTAGCATTTCGCATTATAAAATATTTTTGTCGCATTAAAGCTTGTATTTCATAAAGCTTATATTTATAAGAAAACTGATTCAAAAAATATTTCTAAATTTTCCATGTTCATGTAATATATCAAGGTAGGGCTTTTCACAGATTTCTATGGAGAAACCTTAAATATTGCATCCTTCTTTATGCCCAGCACCGTAGGACGAGGAGTATAATCTTCATTTTGTCAAAATGTCCAGACGCCAAAAACCCAGAAGGAAGTTTCAGAGTCCTTATAAAGGCTATATATACTTGATCAGCATGAAATTCTAAATTGATTTAGCCATGTCTGCCCGTCTGGGTGTCCGTGTGGTGTGTTTTGTTGGCATTCTCTTGGTCGAAAAAATGAAGATATCGACTTCTAATTTGGCAGAAACATTGCACGCACGTTGGTGTTGAAAAGCGCGCAATGGAGTGTAAACTGAACGCAACTCACTGATTTTTAACAACAATTTTTGGGATATTTGCACTTTACTCGAATATTATTAATGTTAGAACCCTGAAATTTTCTACATTTACTTTACGAAACACTCTACTCGTTACGTGTAAGCTAGCCACATCGATTAATTTCTTCTTAATAACCTCAGCGATATGGGTATCAAATAAAAGAACTTGGAGAGTAGAATGCGAAAAGAATGGTATGGGAGATGGGATGGCCCCTGCCGAATACAACTTTCTCTTTTTTTTTTTTTTTTTTTAATTTGGGCTTCATGTTTATGGAAAAATATGACATCTACTTTACTCTTGTTCGGGATCGTACTCTTTAATAATATTTTTAGCGGAGGCGAACAAACATACAGATCTAAATTGATTTTATTCATGATCCTATCGTAAGTCATGGGCTGAACGAGACCGTAGGTAGGGTAGGGTGCAGAACGGTCCAGGGCTTGTGATCTGGCGTTTCGTCCATGCGTTATAAGAACAAAGCGCGTGTATTTCTTTTAGATTTTAACCGTCTATGGATTATCTATGGAACAAAAACTTAACATTCCCCATATCTCCCGAGCTAGCTAGCTCAGCAATGACACATGCGTTCTTCCCTACAATCTTCGAATTTGTTTAAGTGGTCTTTCAGTATGCATTTCCTCGTGTAAATGAACATATTCATTCTTACCATTGGCATCAAAAATTCTTTATTGCTTACAAGAATACATTGCGAAGTCCGTAATAATTGAACCGAATATCATTACTTATGATATCATAATTTAGCGATTTCAAAGATATTTCGGATTATTGTCGTAGCGTGACTTAATCTGAAAGCCTACAATGCACGTCCAAAATTTTATCAAATCTCATCTAAAACCTACATGTGGCGGGATGAAGAAAAAGAGGAATTTGTTGAAATTTCGTGAAGGTTTTTTAAAATATTTTCTTCTATCTCTTGCAATTTTTCTTTTTGCAGTCGAAACAGAAGTCTACACCTACGCCTACGAGTTTGGCTTTCCCTTCTGATCGTAGAAGCCGTTTACCTGCAACCAATAATTTTTCAATTAAACATGAACTATATGGACAACAGAAAATTTATCAATATCAACAACAGCAGCAAAATCCAAATATGCTATTATTTGGTTACTTGCAACGTTCACCTTGGTATCAAAATTTAATGTCTGCTATGAAAATACAGATAAATCAATCGATTTCACAACTTGTACGAGCTCTAAATAACTTTTACCGTGAACGTGTACTATATCCGGACCTGGTATTTGATATCTTTAAAATGGATTGTGCTGGCACACTTATCGAGATAATGCAGAATTTGGGTATTTATGTCGATGCATATGGCTTTATAAGTGAACAACGTCTAGGGTGTGATATGCTCACTCGTTGCTATCTCAATCCGGTGGCGCCTGCCAATGCTACGTACGGTTTCAATGAAGAAATATCGCCACCCACCAGACAATGTGCAACTGTCACTACGCCGTCGTGCATAGTGCCAGGTGCCCGTCATAATTCATTCTCAGATTCGCGCATAGAAACACAACCATCATCTTCACAAGCTCATAAGCATAACGAACAATATCAGTCATCATCGAACCGACACGATGACGCTAACAATAATAATAGAAACCGTTCGCATTATCGAACCGACAGATGTTTTCATAATAATAATCAACATTCAATAGAATCGCAACATCGTCGGGGCCATAAACGTTCATCTCTATCGCCTCTAGATTTACCTGACCGCTCAAGGGGTTCAAAGAGTTTTGTAGCTACGCGTCGTTCCTCTACGTCGCCATCCAAGTCTCCTTCTCCACGCTCATATAAATCATGTAAATCTTCGCATACTTCAGTCGGCCAATCTTACAGTAATTATAGTAGGAAGTCATCATCACAAGTTAAACCACAGCAGGCTACTGCTGATGATGAAGAAGAAGAGTGTTGGGATTAGAATAATGCTTGAAAAAACTTCAAATCTTTTTGTTTTTTCTTTCTTGACATTTCATGTTTTCCCTACACTATTGTTTTGATTTCTTTTTTTCATAATAGTAAATAGACTTTCTTTTCAAATCGCTCGAATATATAATAAATATCAGTTAAATATAAAATGAATTTTAAAAATTGTTATTTGGATGTCGTGTATGCTACGATCAGAAGCTGAAACAACAACTCCGGTCGGTTTACGGATCTCATTATCAAGTGCTATCGTACTGTACGAGGAGGCACACGATGGTTGTTTGGCTTGAGTCAATCGCTTTTGTATCGAGTTTGTCCGCTCGTTCGTTGTATGAACAATGGTATATATATATCATCGGTGGTGCATCACAAAATAATGCTGCGAACAAGAGGAAAAAAAGCAAATAAATAAACAAATGAAACATAAAATTTGAGAAAAAAAATTGACAAAAAAAATTTGAAGCTAGTAATTATGGCTAGAAGTTTAACTTCAATATCAATCAAAAATTTATTTTCACGCATTACGAGCAATGGATTTTTGCATATTATTCCGCAGACTGCTCACAAATTGCAAGAGTTATTGAACGAAAACCCAGCTCAGACTCTTAAGGAACTTTCGGACAGCTTGGCAATTAATAATTCAACAGTTCCTATGCCTTTTTCAAGGGAATAAATGACAAAAATTTTCGCAAGAACCTAATATGATGAAAGAGGCGTTACCTGCTGACAAGTAAGTGGAATTTATGCGACCTTTAGTGGGTTAAGCAATGTGGTTCAAGGTCATCTGTGATCTATGGTTGGCATAACAAGGAATTGGGTTAGAATTGTAATCAGTTGTTTTCTATCAATTTCAGCTACGATGGATTCGGCTACCAATGACGGAGTTATTACCGAGGATTTCTGCTGCTGAGATCTATCATTTCCGCTCTTGCCTCTATTAGAGTTTCTATTTTTCTGTCTACAGCGAAGCGCAGCGGCATTAGCAGTCTCAATTGAAAAACGAGAAGAACGCTTTTTCTATGGTAACTGTATCGTCCATATCGTGGGCACGTCTTATGCCCACTGCTAGAGGTTAATTGCCTTTACTTTTAAATGTTCTTTTTGCGCAAAGAAATGCAAACATTTCTTATAAGAGAGATGCGGTTGGCAGGTCTGGTAATTGAATAGACTTTCTATTGCACTTAAAATTTATCCGAATTTTGTTATGGATTTATGTATAAATCTGATTAATTAAGTATCTTGCCATGTCTTGCTTTCTTGCGTATTGCAAGAGAAGGGTAACGATAACACAATCCCTGAAATAAAGAATGAAAGAGAATGAAAGTTTTCTGATAGACAAAACGAGAGAGCGTGATTTTAGGCAAACTCTTATTCCTTTTACTTGAGCATTACAATGAATAATCGGTGATTACGAATAAAGCGTAAAATTTTAGGGCAAACGCTGCCACAAGCAAGCAAAATTATTTATAGGTATTTTTGGAGTCTTCACCTCCAATTACTACAGCGTAGCAATTCATGTCATTGATTTATAGACCTAAAAAAAAAAAAGAAGAAAATTCCTTCTAAAACAAGTCATAGTACATTTATATTGCAACCATTAAAAACCTTCGGATAATAAATACTTTTGTAAAAAAAGAAAATCAACGTCAATTTGTAGAATGGGAAAAGAAAACATAGAAAAAAAAAGAAAAACTTAACATTGACGTACTGACTAAACGACCGTTCACTTCGCCTGAATGAATGTCTAAAGGGACACAAAAAGTCTAAAGCTATCTTATAGAGTTTCAATTAGTGTCGACCGAGTCACCAATGAAATATTGACAAATTAATCCAGTTTCTAGTGTAAAAGTGTCTGTAATGGTTGCAACTATGTATTAAATTAAAGCTAAAAAGGTATGAATGCATATAAATGAATGAGTTTACTGTGTTCAGCTGCATAAAAAGCGTAAAGTAGCTGATTTGTGTATAAAAGTACATATAAATATGTACGTGTGTTTTTGTGAATGTGCGCTATAACCTATTATTTATGTGAAAATAAAGTAAAGGATAAATTGTGAAGGAGAAAGAATGGTAGGTAAGTAGAGAGTAAAAGAAAGTTTTTGAAATTCTCAAGGTATGGTAAACTTGCTTGTGTACACACACGTACACGATAAATTTTAAAGTCAATGGCGTGTGAACTTGATATCTATAGATTGACCAGATAGTATAGTTTTTCAA
Source organism: Glossina fuscipes (assembly GCF_014805625.2). Lineage (NCBI taxonomy): Eukaryota > Metazoa > Arthropoda > Insecta > Diptera > Glossinidae > Glossina > Glossina fuscipes. Next base: position 244,221 of record NW_023998457.1, read on the forward strand.
CATTTATATTATCGTTGTTGCTTTTGGGATTTTACTACTGCTCTTTAGGTTGATGGACTGACTGTTATTATTATTATTATTATTGCTTCTGTTGGATTGTCAAAATGTTGTCGAGCATTACTGGTAAAGGAAACCTTTCATCATATTTAATATTTGCAAATATTTTTTAATATGTTTACCTTTTAAATTGAAATGAGTTTGCATAAGCTTGCTTGTAAATAAGTTGTTTAGAAAATGGGAAACACAATAGGAAAACGCCATAGTGGGCGAAGGTTAATCATTAAATACTCTAGGACATTCTGGAGTTACTCATAACGCGTGACTTCACTAAATATGGGCATTATATGGAAAGTGGTCGAAAAAATTTGCCGATCGCAACTATTTCTGATAGCGTTCGTCCTTGGTCCAAAGCCCTTCAGTATGTTCATAAAAAAAAATAACTCGCAAACTTGCGACCTGTAGGCGAATTTAAGAAAGGGTGTCTGTCCGTCTGTCCGTCTTGTTTTCTTGTGACTCTTAGTTGATGGGACTAATTGAAGAGTGGCCTATCTCAGGTCCTTGCATACACCCACACAAGCTTACAATACTTTCGTACCGCAAGTGATGTAACAAATACCATTAAAATTATGCAGTGATGCAGTTATTTTGTAATTGGCCTCAATTTCGCGAGATATTTTAAAAGGAACATCTTTGGCAATATAAGATAATCCTTTTAACGCAATGTTTTATTTTGGTCTTTACAATGTTCTGTAGAATTAGGAACTTTGAACATATAAATAAATTGTACTCTTAATCAAAATGTAAGATTCCGAGTTGTCTGTCAGCTCGTGCGTTTGCGAATATTTACGGCCTGTTGCTGATAAGCCTACCAAAACCAACCAAAGCCAGAGTCATTAAAATGAATTCTTATGACCTTTCCCAAGCAAATCTTTGAAAAGGCCTTTAACAGGTTAAGAACTATAACTTGTAATCCTCATCAATCACTCAGGAGATGCAAGGGTGTGAAGTTATATTTAAATATAACTAGCAAAGACACAAACTAAAATTTTTTACAGAGCTCTGTAAAGCCGTTAACAGAATTCTGTTAAACGAAGTCTCGGAGGGATTTAACTCAAAATACAAGTAAAATAGAAGTTTTCGCAAATTTTTTTGCAAATTCTTATAAACAAAACATGACTTTATGTAAATTAACTAATATTCGAAACCAAAACTTTTTTACACTATGCCATAAATGAGGTTGATAAAGCGAAAGTTTACGGAGCTACTGTGACCAAACCATGTCCCTTGAAAAAATGAAACCAGCACAGAGTGAATCCTCTATTAATAGCCTTTCCAACGGTGTCCGGGTTTTATTAAGTTTTGCCCCAAAAATTTTTTTATGGGACTTTGAAAATTACCATACTTAACTTAATGCGGGCTAACATATAAGCAAACTTTGAAATGTCGCTGTGGGCAA
>NW_023998457.1:245686-258772 GCF_014805625.2 Glossina fuscipes
AATGAAACTAGGACAGAATTAATCCTCTATTAATAGCCTTTCCAACGGTGTGCAGGTTATATTAAGTTTTGCCTCAAGAATTTTTTTATAGAACTTTGAAAATTAACATAATATAGGCTAACATATAAGCAAAGTTTAAAAGACCAGTGTGGGCTGCACTTAGCTGGAAAGTCTTTTTTAGCTGAATGTAGCGCTGCACATAGCTGAAAATGCCATTTTTGCTGAATGCAGCGCTCAGCACAAAACGTTGTGTTCGGCTAAGTGCAGCGCTGCATTCAACAAAAATGGCATTTTCAGCTATGTGCAACGCTACATTCAGCTAAAAAAGGCTTTCCAGCTAAGTGCAGCCCACACTGGTCTTTTAAAGTTTGCTTATATGTTAGCCCGCAATATGTTAAGTATGGAAATTTTCAAAGTCCCATAAAAAGACTCTGTGGGCAAAACTTAATATAACCTGCACACCGTTGGAAAGGCTATTAATAGAGGATTCATTCTGTGCTAGTTTCATTTTTTCAAAGGGCATGGTTTGCCCACAGCGACATTTTAAAGTTTGCTTATATGTTAGCCCGCATTATGTTAAGTATGGTAATTTTCAAAGACCCATAAAAAACTTTTTGGGGCAAAACTTAATACAACCCGGACACCGTTGGAAAGGCTATTAATAGAGGATTCACTCTGTGCTGGTTTCATTTTTTCAAGGGACATGGTTTGGTCACAGCTCCGTAAACTTTCGCTTTATCAACCTCATTTATGGCATAGTGTAAAAAAGTTTTGGTTTCGAATATTAGTTAATTTACATAAAGTCATGTTTTGTTTATAAGAATTTGCAAAAAAATTTGCGAAAACTTCTATTTTACTTGTATTTTGAGTTAAATCCCTCCGAGACTTCGTTTAACAGAATTCTGTTAACGGGTTTACAGAGCTCTGTAAAAAATTTTAGTTTGTGTCTTTGCTAGTTATATTTAAATATAACTTCACACCCTTAGGAGATGCGCGTAGCACGGCGTCAATCATGAAGCAGAAGGAATGAAGAAAAGAAGCCTAGTGAGTCTCTGATGTATTCGGCTGCTTCACAAACGCACCTATAATAAACTAAACTCTTATACCTGCAGACCACGAATAAGTCCGCAAAGTGTCAAAAGCTGTAACTTATAATCCATATCAGCTATTGCAACTCACAATTTTATTCAAAGTTTTGGCAAAGTTGTGAGGAATTTAGAATAATAGCTCACAACGATAATACTGTTCTAAACTAACGTATTGTCACATCTATTTTTAACTATTAGCGCCATATCTTTAACGCAATCAACGAGTTGTTAAGCGTAATAAAAAAATCAGCTACTGTCGTCTTCATTGTTCTAATGTCTTGGGGACCTCTTTGATAGATACGGACAAATGTTCTTGACATTTTTCACTGCAATATTGTTTTGTATGTTTTGGTTGAGACTTATTAGACTAAACAAATTAAAATCTTTATGCTATTACTGCAACGCGCTTGATAAAAACTGAAGCAAGTAATTTTAACAGAATTTCTCTGAAGTCAGCTTTACCTCTTAAAGAAAACTTCCGCAGAGAGCTTAATAATCAGACAGACAAAGTCTGGGCTGTATGGGGGATCTGTCAAAAGTTCCCAGCTAAATTCTCTTACCTTTTGTTGAGTTATTAGGCATGCGTCCGTTCTAGTATTGCCACAAAGAAAGGTGAGGCCTTTCCTATCGATCAATATTTCGAACGTTTTCTCTCACCTCTGCATTTGGTGGCATGTTGATAAGAGAAAGTGTGCATGAATCATTCGATCATACGTGAGTATGTGAGCAACTCATAACGTATGATTCCATTGCGATCCCAACTACAACGCCTTAAAGCACTAGCTTTTTCGTCCATTATTTTTGTACATGATGCTCTTTTCGTCACTCCTTACTAATCTCTTCAAAAATGGTTGTGAACTTTTTCGTTTCATCAGCATTCCATTCCATTCCAAGTTCAGTTCGTCCAGTTGCAAACATCAAGCTTCCTTTCTCTTTCTGTCGTGAGACCAACCAAAAACGTACGACGCGATTCTTTTAAAAGCTTGTCAGGAGAATGATGCAAGCAGCGTTTCTTGACTTGGTAGTGAGTAGTGGTGTTTTGACAACAGAAATACGATTTCGTCTTTGTGATTTCAGGGTCAACTCTTTCCAAGTGTAGTAAAAAAGGTTTGCAAAAGCACGCATTAAGGCCATTATTTTGTCTATATTTCACTATATGTGTATATATATGTATTATCATACCTTCGTATTAATTAAGTATAGTTAGTTTGTTATAAGTTGCCTCACTTTTTTATTCTGCAGTGATTGTTATTAGTTAAAGGTAGCAGGCTTCAAGTCGCAATACGCATTGCTCAATACTGTACTGTCGAACGAAAGAAGATGAGAAAAATTACCGATTGGTAACGCCAATCAGACCGTATGAAAATATAGAGAAGAAGAAGATGACTTTCTGGTTCCTTCCTCTGGATGGAACTGCCGACGAAGTAACACATCACCGTCTAAAATAGAAAAATCCCCTTTCATCCGCTGGTATTCCACGCTATAGATTGCGTAATAGGGCTTACTACGGCATTATTTTATTAAAAAGGCAGCATTTTTCAACGAGGGAGAAATTCTGCTCCACACCCATTTCTTGTTTTTAATGAACACAAAACAGAAACTCTCAGGGAGTCAGAATCGGAAATAATCACATACGAGACACTTTCTACATTCCTAAAACCTCGTTTGCTAGAGATGATTTTCTGCAATGACTGCCGTGTATGCCCTTGAGTATTTTAAGATTACATTTAAAAATTACTTATATAGAAAAGCAAAACTTAACCACGGCAACTTAACCAATACGCAGGCCACTCAATAATTTTGATAAATAGGGACTGATCTGTCGAAGGAGAGCTGAGGCAATAAGTAACAACTAAGATAAATTTTGAATTTAGTGCTCATGATTTAAATGAAAACAGTATTCACAATCTTTGTAACAAAAATCTTATTAACTAGTGTTATTAAGCTGGAACCATAATTTTTAAATGGACTGCTACGGATAGCATGCGGACATATGAGTTGAATAATTTTATAATTATGTAGACTTTTTTTTTTGTATTTTACATTTTCCATTTTTTTATATACTATTTCTTTGGTTGTTATAATTTTGTTGTCTTTTATAAAGACTTTTAAGGCGTTTTTTATGGCGCACCACCGGAAACAACAAGTATCCCAATGTGCCAGCTTTTGTTCAATTTTATTTCCTCGTACATCAAGCCCGTATGACAATGTTATGTGCATTTAAATTCAATGCACTGCTGTTTGTTGCCTTTTTTTTTTTTTGTTCACATACACATCAAGCTAATAAACTTAACTGAGGTACTTTTACTTTGTTGTTCTCTAGTTTTTATATATATTGCACAAAAAGTGTATCAACTTTGCTTAACAAAAACATTCGCGAAATTATTGCAGAAACAAATGTTTTTGCATATGGTTCGCTATCTTCAATACCGAATGGTATATCTCTTCGCTCATGTCGTTCAACATTGTAATGAATATAAAAACACAGTTGAAAGAACACAGTTGAACTTGTTATAAAGGACAGTTTGATTGATTGCATACCAAGTTTATAAAATAAATGTGATTTCATTAATTTTTATCATTTCCGTAATTTCACTTGAAATCAAGTAAACAAATTACGACATTGTCCTATAAGAGTGTAAGTAAGTTCTTCTTCTTCCGTTATTCAGCAAATTAAGAACTGAAAATTTGCTGGGATGTTTAAAAAACAACATATGTAAGTAACCGAAGCGTTTATTGGATTTTCTTTCGATGACTTTAAATGACATACTACCCGGCAGTGGGGCATTACAAAATTCTTAGAACTATTCCCGTCTCGTTCTAATATACAATAAAAGTATAAACTGTCTGAGACATTGAATCTGTAAAAGAGTTAACAGAGTGAAAGGGAGAAATAACATATCTGGTTTTGTGATAAATTATGTTTGATCATGCGGTCGTTCACTTGTGCGTTTATTTGCATTAGAAAACGTATTCCTGGTGAAGAACGGACAGAATAGTAAAATGTATAAAAACGCTATACCAGGTTATCTAGAAATGGGTTCACAAGCATAAGTTAACTGTTCTTTAAATATATTTGTGCCGGGATTGTCAGAGAGGCATAGGTTTTTGGAAATTTTCTATTCACATATTTGGGATAGCTCCCGATCAATTTCCAGTCAACGTTCGTTTTGATATTTCTTTCATAGTAGTAGGATCTTAAAACTCTAGATTGTAACGCTGACCGAAAAACAGTAGAAGTCGCACGATTTTAGAAGCCAGACTCCTAAAACTGTCTATGACTGCAACACTATGAACTGCAAGAAATCCAATCACAGTCTAAATCACTTGCTCGCAAACAATGCAGAAATAGACCAAGACATTAATCACATGAACACAGCATTTAAAGAAGCAATGGACTTGTCAATCAAAAAAGTGCGAATTAGTAACAGAGGTCCGAAGAACCTACGCCCACGTATTCTACGTTACATTCATGCGAAAAAGGATACTGCAGATCCGGAGAGGTACGTTACTTTAAAAGCAGTTATCAGAAACATAAAAGAATCTATCAATACTCACGAACAGAACTACTTCAAAATGTATACAGGAAATATAGTGATGGACATTAATGTATGCAGAAGGATAAAAAGAGGACCAAATATGCGTAAAGGCTACGAAGCATCAGACATTATAGTTCCTAACAATACCCTTATATATGACAACATAGGCAAAGTAAATATATTGGCGGAGCATTTTGAACGCATCCATAATAGTGACATGTCTCCTATACAGTCAAATTATGAAGACATTGTTAGGAATTCCGTCTTCCTTTTAAGCGAGCTCATTCCCTTAACCAGTTTCGGCGCAGATACTACGGCTAATGAGTTAGCGAGCAATGGATGACAATTATGAATTTGTCACACGCTCTGACATAAGAAGCGCGCTAAAAACTCGGAACAAAAAATGTCTGCTGGGCCAGATGGAATTCCCAACGTTGCCAGCTTTAATTCTATCACTAATAGTATTGGATTCAATCAATGTTTTTGTTTTGGCAATAGCTTTGATGAGGTGATCCATCAAATCTTCAAATCATCAAATGATTTTCAAATTCACTATTTTTAGTGTATATAATGCCTAGCAAATGATCCGGCTTTCATGGCATCACAGCACCATCTCTACGCTTACTTTATATAGACAAAGTATGTTTAACATTTAGCGTTAACGGCATTTGAGCCACAACTTCGCTACCTGTACTCTGGTCGCAGTTTCACAAATGTGTTAGAACAATTGACTGACCATCTTTTCGATTGTGTACGAATATTGCATCCCAAGTTGGCAAATGTCAAGTGGCATCTATCAGACAAGAATTTTCGAGATCAAAATTTTTGCTTGACGTATATATTTCTGTGAGAATGCGATGCATTTTGCCTATTTCGAGCGATTCTTCAAAATTGCTTGTGTCTCCTACTTAAATGCTAAATATAATCGAACTTCGTATACATTCAAGAACGTGATAAATACAATCTTAACATATCGAATTACCATTAACTTGTTTAATGGTACAAATTTCTTAACTTTTCGACTTTTCAAATATGAAATATCCGCCCAAGTGGCCGAGTAAGGCAAGGGACCTCGACTAACAACAACAACTCAATGGCGCGGCTTAAAATCTCAAATACCGTAAAGCTTTTCAATAAAGCCGATAACCTTAGATGCTAGTGCTTTAGGACTTTAGTCTTAGAATTTATTTCTGTGCCTAAATTAATCAAAAATAATAATAAATATGGAATAAGTATTACTTTAGTTGCTTCTATTTGGTACGCTGCCCTTTGCCTATCAAGATATTCGAAGTTAATTAAATTTTCAACTGAACGGGTTTGCGTCAGTATCTTTTCAAAAATCTGTAAAAATTTACCCACTGTCAATGCTACACATTGCCCACAATTCCTTGATAAAGTCATTTTTATTATGCAGCCTCTTTAACCTCCAAATCACTTGTGGTACAAAAGAATATTATATTTTTGTGGGTATATACAAGACCGATATCGACTTGATCCATTATTTTTTATATCTATTGATTTACAAGTATTTTCTAAATCGATTAATATCAGTCTGTAAGCCTGGTCAGCTATTTTGCTACTGAATTTACGTCCTGCAACTTGGTCCCTGTTGAAGCTCAATAGGATGGGATCATCACGCGGTTTTGCAAGAAGCCATATTAATATGGTATGGTATCGCAATGGGCTCCGGAAAGCACTGTGCAAGACAACGGCATGCAGAAAGATTCATACGATCCTCCGGTATAGTACACAAACTACTGGAACTAAAAAGGAGCGACTTCGTTTGGTCACTGGTTTCTATACTGCTCATAATTCCCTCAGGTATGATCTGAATAACATTGGTATCTCCGATACCGATGCATGGAGATTCTGTCACAGGATGACTGCGACGTCCTATCACATTCTACGTGAATATGAGACCATCTGCAGTGTCAGTGTGCTGAGTGTTTGGCATTTTATAACACTCGAGATGGTGTGGTGCTCCGTTCCAAAGAAAGTGGCATGGTTGATAAGAAGCCTAAAACTGAACGATTAGGGGCAAAGGCGAGCAGAATAGATCGGTACGGATTGCTCATTCAACTGATAATAATAACGCTCTATTTAAAAAAAGATTGCGAAGTGATGTAAGAACTACAATGGTCGGCTTTGCCCGACCATAACGTTTTAACTTGTTCTTTTAGTGCCGTTTGTTTTTTCTTTTTGATGTCGTTCCTATAATTACTTTTAAAGTTTTTTGAGTTGAGCTTGTTGGCTTAATACACAACTGTAACAATAGTGATACCTTTTACTTGTTCGCGGCTTGCACATGTGTAAGTTCGCATGGATGGAAATGGCTGAAAATACCACGACATTTCAAAATTCCGAAAAGCAAGAAGTTCTTTGGAATGCACATAAGATGTATTATAAAGGGAAACAAAAATTAAGCATGTATTACTCGCACGCCGGGAACATGTTAAATGCGCTTGAGACAATCAGAAAGTAACAGCTTTTTAAGGGTCATTGAAGCACGAAAAGAAATTCAATTACAACGCTGATACAAATTCATTAGCGTATTAAAGTCACTAGGAAAATAACAGGCCTACTTAAAAGTTCTGCCCATTTTTGAAATAAGGCAAAGTGCTGAACTGAATCAATCCTTTCCGCAATGTTCGGTGTTCCCTAATATTCGATTGGTTTGATATGATTTTGACAGTATCATCATCGGTCAGGGATGGTCTCCCCTAGGATTAACCTATACAGTTACATTTGTTTTTCTTGCTTAGTGATCATCGCAACCCTCATAGCTAATCCGAATTTAATATGTTTTGCTTTTTTCCCCATGCTAAGTATAAGGTTACGAAGGAAATTCGAATTTAACTACCAAACACACCTATCAACTAGCTTAATAGAGCTCCGGCTAACCGACACCCGACAAACATATGAGATTTTCAATATCTATAATAGCGTCTACCAAATCTAAGGTAGCTAACTTTATTAAAACTGTTAACATCCCTTTCTAAATCTACAAAGTCATAAATAAACTTTTTGTTTCATGTAGTCGCAGTTTTACAAAATCTTAGAGAGAACAACATCATCGGGTTATCAATAAAACAAAAATAATCCTGAAATAAAAGCCTATCATCTTTATTGCTGCCAGAGAAAATATATTTTTTGTTATTTGTTAATAGCCCCAGTCTATTTATCCTTAACACATCTTAGCACATCAAGAAAAAAAAAGAAAAAAAAATACCGAATAGATGCAGAGATAAACAAGTAAGTAGAAACCCGTTGTATTATATGTAGCGTTAACGAGATGGATCCAAAGTGTATTCACTTTATATATATATGTATAGACTGGTATCGTGATATACATTTTACGTCTCTGTTCATCTTTCTAGCTTCTCCTAGATAATTGAAACCACATTTATCATATATTCTCCGCGCAATCTTTACACCGACTCAACCCAATACGAACGATAGAAAACACTCTAGGCCAAATCAATTGTCCTAGAAGAATTTTGAGGTTATAGTCGGTAGTTTTAAGCAGCGAACAAATACTACTAATCGCTTTACTTATGCAAATGTAGAATCTATATTTTTAGAGAGACTTTAATGCAATTCAATCCACATATTTTTAATCAGATATTTGGAGAGTGCGTTTTACTTCTTTATTTGATTAATGATGAAATCATTTTCACTACAATGTAATGACTTTTTACGTTTTAGGTTTATATAAAATTTCAAGAGTAGCTAGAAGTCCTGATCCCAAATAAACAAATTATCCAAATTTTGAGTCGAAGTTTTTTGATCACTTTGTCCTTCTTGTCTTAGGAGATTTGAAAAATTTTTTTTTTTTAATTTTTGTAATAATAAGAGAACCTCCTCACTTTCTTTAGTCCCGGATTTTTCCTTCTCAACTAGATTCGGATTCGACATGTTCCCAACGACAATTGGTGGCGTTATTGTTAATTCAGTATATTTGTCGTTTGTGTAGTGACCCATTAGTACCTTGTATAAAATTGGAAATCTTTTTTCAAAATTCATATTCAGTGTTAATAAACGTTTCAGTAAATCGGGTGTTAACACATTTATATGAGAAGAAGTGGAAGAGGTTGTTGATCTTTTAAAACGTTTTAAAGGTGAAAAATGACTTGTAGTGAGTTTATGGAAGATCGGTTTATGCAAATTGTATGGTTTATGCAGCCAAGGATCGTTATGATGTTTGATGGGCGGTAAACCGATGAATGGTTTCATTAGAAAAGGACTAAAATGAGTAAACGTCCGTTCTTCGGGTGTCTCGGGTTTAAATCCAGCATCGGATGAGGTTGATGGTAATGACGGCGATGATATAGGTGGATGGTTATGGCTGTTATAACGTAGCGATTTTGCGATGTTGATTTGCATGAATATTTGGAAAAGAAAGAAAAGTGTATTGATGTAAATATCATGTAATGCACATTTGACTACAACGACTATTAGATTAAACAAATAAAACTTATCTTAAACTAAATGAAATCAAAGCTTAATTAAAATTTAGCAAAAGAAACGGCATTTTTTATTTTTCTGAGGAAGCTTTCATTTCGTTCTTCGCTTTCCCATTCGCTTCTCTACACTTTATTTTAGCTTTGCTTAGTAGATGCTGGGGCTTGTTTACTTCCACAGTTTCTTGTGGCTCATGAATTACTTGGATCGGTTCCGGATGTGCGTTAACGGTTTCCAAGGCCTCACGTATTGATTCGGCATCATACCGCATCAATGTCTCAGTTGGATTTTCATTAGGGTTCAAAGTGACTTCTTTTAAATTATTTTTATATACTTTCCTAAGCTCGTTTAATGAGTGCTCATCTATGGTCTCGAAAGTGTAATAATTAGCGTTTCTTTTACTACGTTTGCTATATTTCGCTTCTGGCTTCTTATACATTACTATATCATTAAAATATTGAAGGTTTTGCGTATCTAACCTGGTTTCCTGTTTATTTGAAAAAGAAATGTTTTGTTGTCCTTGCTGCTTATCCCTTTCAGGCATTGAATGTTGCTGTCTCTGCGTATGAGTAGCAGTTATCATCATTGAATTCTATAAAAACGTCACCTGTTAATAACGATGCATTTAAAGCATGATGTGATTAATTAATTTGGAAAATTTTGTTTAGGTTCCATTGTCGAAATAATTCACTTTTTTCAAATTTTTCTAGGTAAAGAAGAAAAGAATTAATCACTGAGATGTACTTAGCTGGCTTTTAGGTTTTCTAAGAGTAAGTAAGTAATGTGTTTTATTATTTGTTGCTAATTAAGTGGTAATTAAGTGGACTAAGTCTTTCTTAAAATAACTTAGGGGTCACTAGGCTATCAAAAGTTAAGTAGGCAACGTACTGTTGATTATAGCACTGAGCATGGATAAAAGTTGGCTTACAAAATTTCCCAAGGCTAAATACACAACAAAGTTGGCGATAGCTAAATAGACAACTTTTGCTACTAAGGGCTTGTTAGGCTGTGAAGTAAACAACCGTTAGCGTAAGATTGTTGGTGGGCTGGAGTTTTGTTGACATTAATAAAAAATTAAATGAAGTTATTTCAGAAGGTTTCCCAAAGTAATAAATCACAAGGAACTTGGAAATTTTCTTTTTTACTTATGTGTAGGGGCGGGTTACAATTGCGTTCTAGAAGAGGACGATGGACTTACCGGCAAAGCTTTATTTTCTTGAAGCATTTTAAATATTTCGTCATCTCCGATGGCCATTTTATAGGGACTGGCATTAATGTGAGTACGCTGCGTGACCAAATTATTAATATTGGAACGAGTAGGGCCGAAAAGCGCAGAGGCGGCAGTCACAGGAAAATCGTTGTAGCTATCAGTGTTAGTTTCAGTACATAGAGTCGTAGTGGAGAGATGTGAAGCGGGATCATTGTTGTTGCCGCTATGGCTAGTTGCTAGAGTATTTAAGTTGTTTGTGGGCGTTGTAGAGCAGTCGCCGTAATAGTTGTTAACAACTATTGGGCAAGGGATTCGGTCTAATTTGTTGTTATTTGTGTGTTGTAGTTTCGTATAAACTTGAGGATAGTATAAGAAATCATAATTGTCATAAGCTGTTCCGTACAGGTTACTGCTATGCCGGGTATTTTCGGGCATCTTCTTACGATGGCCTGCATGGTTGATTTTTTGTTCGTTTTTCTTCAGATTGCCTTGATTGGGAGATTGTGTTTTTACGCCTGTTCTATTCGAATCAAGCTCTGGTGGAGTTGGGTTTTTCTTAGGTTTATGCTGTGGATTTATGGTGTCAGGTCTTTCGTTCGTCAAATCGTCTTCATTGGGAAGTTGTGGTTCCATGCCTGTTCTATTAGAATCAAGCTCTGCTGAAATAGGGTTTTTTTTAGGTTTATGCTGCGGATTTATGGTGTCAATTCTTTTAATCTCAGCTAATTGTTGTTGGGATGGTTGTGACACTACGGGAAAATCGTTCTGCATTTGTCTCAGGACGGGATCACTTGTTGGCAAAGATTGTTGAGGTAACTGCATCATAGCTCTGTTCCTCCAATGTCGTTGCTCAAGTTCGCCGGGTGTATTAACTACAGGTGTCAGCTGTTGTATGTCCTGTTGTTGTTGTCGCAGTTTGGGTTCAAACATGTGTAGCGATTGCATCACTTGTCTCGAGCTTTGTTGTGGAAGTTGAGTCAAAGCTCGTCCCATCCGGTATTGTGGTGGAAACACTACTGTTTGGGTGAATTGTTTAAGTTGAGATGGCGGCCATTGGGTGGGAAATGGAGACGGATTTACAGTAGGCTGTCGCTCTATTGGTTGAAGACCGGGCCAATAACTGAGCGCGGGATTGTGCAACATTGACATAGATTTTCCAATAGCACCTTCGTTTACCAAATACTTCATATTATCGATATTATGGGTACTCATTTCCAATTCATTTGACTTTAAGGCTTCTTCGCCTTTCATCCAATTGTTTTCAACTTTAGGCGACATCCGGGAGTTGTGACTAATAATTTTCATTAAATCTTCTGCGGAAAGCATCTGTAGAAGATCATTTGATGAAATTTGACGCTTGTTGGGTATGGTGTGACGATATTGATTTAATGTGTGCAAAATAGTCAGAACATCCTCGTCTTTCAAAGCTTTTTCAATGTCCCCCATTGTTATTTTATAAACGGAAATGTCACTCAGAGATAGGGCTTTGGAAATACTCGCACTAGTGCCATAAGGCTTAAGCCGCTTCGCTTGGTTAGCTAATTTGACAACTTTTTGTAGGTATTTTAATTCCAAAACAAGTTCGTCTTCAACGGTAGACAATTTCGCCTGTGTTTCTTTATCCTTGGGTTTGTTAGAATTCACCGATTTTGATTTAGTGAGATGAAGCCATAGTAAAGGCATATTTTTTTTTAATATTTCCGCGTTAGAAAATGGATAGTTTTGCATATCTCCTGGCTTGTTAGCTCGCGTCGTTTTGCGACTAAATCTATAAGTTGGGTCGACAATGTCGGGCTTAACTCGAACTTCGGACATTTCAGAAGCGGATGCTTGCTGCCTTTGATTGGGCCAAGCTGGAATAAAAGGATTATAGTTGAAAGGTGGAGGCGGATTTTGCATAAAACTCTGCAATCCCAATAAAGGTGTGCCCCAAATCACATCCAATGGTTGTTTGGGTTGCTGTCGTCCTTCACTCTGTTCCTTGTCTTTTTGCGACGCTGGTGTTTGCTGAATGCCAGTTTCACCATCATCTTCATCACCGTTTGATCTACTAAATGCCCCTAACAAAGAATCCGAACTACTTAGAATACTTTCAGCTAGAGACTGACCAAGCAGCGGCATTTGCTGGAGCAAAGGTGCTCCCTGTTGAAATCCCTCACTAATTTGACTCAAAGCTGGAACCCATTGTTGAGTTACTTGATCGTTCATACGCTGAAATTGAGCCATTAGATCTTGAAAAAAGTCTGGATTTTGTCGTACGAAACGCTGAACAGACACGTCGTAATGGTTTGCAGGCTCCTGGGTCCTTGATAAATGTATTATTAATAACACGTACACGCAAACTTGTAACAATCCCATTATTTAATTTTATTAATTAAGCTTATGACTACACCAAGTGCCGTCTATTACTAAATGAAAAACGTTCAAAAGTGTGACACAAATAGATTTCTGCAAAATAAAAAATATGCTAAACTTTTCAAAAGTAATATTAACGTGAAGGTTAGCAAAAACCTACATAGCTTTAATTTTTCTCTTGCACATATCAGCGATGTATTAGTTTAATTGTTGTTTTTGCTACATTTTATTGTTTTCAACAATAAAAGAAACATCGATTGATATCCAATGATGGTAAACAAGTTGAGCTACTCCTTTATTGTATTAATCGTCAGTTGATTGGATTATTTTGCGATCTCCAGAGCTCAATATTGAAATTAATTTTAAGGGCAAAACCATCTAATAAGCTCTATGATGGGAAAGAGTCCCGTAAACTTATATTACTCATATACCT
>NW_023998457.1:263772-311510 GCF_014805625.2 Glossina fuscipes
ATGATGGGAAAGAGTCCCGTAAACTTATATTACTCATATACCTGTTGCCGTGTATATGATGGGTAATCAAGACTCCGCTTTAAGACAACTAGATATACTTTTCTCACTAGTTTTCTTTTTCTGCCGTCTGTTAACCTAATTCTTCTTGCAACGTAGCTGTGCTACTTAAAATTAAAGAAATAAACGAATTTGTCTATATATAACTGTGTTAGTGTGTGCGCGCACGTATTTATAAGTATGTATGAAATAAAGTGCTTATGTTTACGTTCGTATCATAACTGATATTCACTTGAGAATGTCGTTTGCAGCAGCAGAATGCTGACCTTGTCGATCATGCACATTTGGTTATAATAACCAAATTCTCATGTGCCATAAAAATGGATGCATTGTTCAACTTACTTTAGAAAATATGTTGACATGATAACTAGAAGATGTATGAGGCTGAAATGAAGATGAGTAGTCATCATTTACCTGTAATGTTATGTACACATTATGTGCATTCATATGTTGTTTTTCATATTTAATTTATCATGTGTTCTCACAGAGAATATTTTCATAAAATTTTCTTAATTATTATTTATAACTAATTATTATTGTTGTTTATCATTTCTTTATTTACCAACGATGGAAAGCACACTGACTTCGGTTAAAAAATTTTATTTTAACAAGGGTGACTTTCATAGAGTACGTTGCTTGGAGAAGCCATGCGCATATTAACACTATTGCTTATCTTACCAGAATGCTTGTGTTAAGCAAGATTGACTATGCTTTGGTAATTTATGGCAATAGCTGCAAATCTAATATCAACATCCCTAAACCAGTCTATCACCACGCCGTCAGAGCAAGTAGTTATGCTTTTCGGACGACACCCATAAATAATATTATAATTGAAACTAGTCTCCCATTATTAGAAAATAGACTGTATGAGTTAAAAGCTAAAATAGTCTCCAAGCTTCTTAATTCAAACAAATCTATTTTCGGTGATTACGTGAACAAGATTATTATTGCGAAGTAAATTCCAAAGTCACCATCTGCAACTGACCATTGTTCGTACGTCGCAAAGGAAATGAACATTCCCTCAAAAATTTTCCGCTCTTTTGGTGTTAAAGCTCCATGGAGTTTGAAAGACTGCTCTTTTGACATCTCGCTGTCTATGCACAAGAAAGAAGATACTCCAAATTCAGGAATCTTATAGCTGAAAAAACCCAAGTATTGGAGAGTACTGGTTGGAATCTTTTATACACAGACAGCTCAAAATCTTTTGGCCTGCCTCCTGCTTGTGCCGTGGTAGGTGCTACAGGACAGTTTCTTCTCAATCAGATATTTCACGAAAGTGCTTCAACTTTCACAACCGAAGCCAGCGCTATCCTTCAAGCTGCGAACATTGCCCATAAGAACAAACTGAAAACCGTCATTGTTACCGATAATTTGTCTGTATTACAAGCTATTCGGAACCCTTCGACTTCGAGATGGAGCAGCAAATTAAAGAATATAATTACTACACCCGACGGAAAAATTAAAATGTGATGGGTACCAAGTCACATCGATTTATTGGGAAATGAGCAGGCTGATCGAGCGGCAAAGCATGCTGCTTCTGCTTCTCTTATTATGGATGATGTCATGGGAAAATTGGATCTTCAAAGATACGTTGGAAGACAAGTTAAAGAGAAAATTGCAGAAGGAAATTTGCAATACCATGATCAACGCTACTCTTCCATTAATCCTCAATGAACTCCACCTTTATATCCAACAAATGTTGAGAATACCAAGGTCCAAACATTTTCGAGAATTCGCCTTGGTCATACAATTGCAACTCACCAATGGATCCTAAAGAAGTCTTCCTCCCCAATCTGCAGTTGTGTACAAACTCTCACTATAAAGCACATTCTCTGCGACTGCCTTAACTTTTCCTTGGCTAGAAGTATTGCATTTGGAACGACTAACCCTTTGGACATTCTAAAATCAGCTTCAGAACCGAATATCAATTCTATATATTACTTCATTCTATATATTAATACTACTAAGCTCATTATCTAGTGTACATTTATTTATATTAGAGCCGATAGCCTGTGCTGCTGGTGCTCAATGTCTTTTTTTTTTAGTCTAAGAATTTATTTCATTAGTCTAAAATTATAATAATAGTAATAATAATAATATTTACCAACGATCCTTCTAGCAATGGACTTCTACTCATAGATTCCTTACAAAACCATATTTTGTGTTAAATTTCACAATATTCGATATTTATTAGCCATCGCATGTCTTCCTCTTAAGTAATGCTCCTCGTATATTCGCATGAATAAGCCCATAGAATCAGTGACATTACTATGGAAAGAAAGTTGTTTGTCCTTATGATTTCCGAAGGTGTGTCTGCAAAAGTATATGATTATTACTTTGCTTATTTACTCTCTCATCGGATTGTAGCACTTACCATCTTGTCAAAGTAGTAAATGTGTGGCTCTTTGTAACGTTTCTTGTTTCGATCAATGGCACCGAATTGTTAAGGATACGCTTTAGTTGCGAAAATATTTATAGCATTCAATAATTTCAGTCCATTAATTTGAATAAATACTGCACCCCAATAAGTTTCCAAAGTTTTTTTCTTAGTTCGTTCAAAGTTCAAAATAGCTATAACATGTAAACTAATTCTCGGACAGTCATGAAATTTTGACATGTGTCGTTTGAAGGTTGACACTATTGTAACATCTGTTACAGATACAACCCTGCATGAGTGCGATTGTTAATCTCGCTCTTTAAGAAAGAAATCAGGTTGACGTTCAGAATTATTTTGGTGATGAACCGACGAATTAAACATGTGGCCGGATATTTTTTTCTTACATTGGATGACTGAAAGGTAGACCATTTGATACAAAACAAAAAATGAACTGTGAAACTGTGTATATAGAAAAAGAAATATTTAACAATTATATATATGCACGTACATGTATGTAATGTATATTCAGAGATTAGCTCTACAACTTCTAAAAGGAAGCCACAAAACTGCTTGCTATACTAAGAACTGTAAAGTAAAGAAGAGCAGAAATAATTAACGGAAGCCGTATGTCTGGTAAATTCGGTTAACTGACGCATTGAAACCTGAGCGGACTTTTTTTCTGTGTGGCGCATAACTATTGTGGTAGGCTGTATAGAAGAATCCAAGAAAGGAAAAATTTACGTGACTAAGAAGAAGAAGTATAAAATGTAGTTATTTTAGTCCTATTATGAGAGGAGGGTAAAACAGAGTGTCGTCGGACCAAACTTCGCGGTCTCCCATTGTAAATCATAGGCCGAAGGACACGAAAGGTAGGGCAGGATAAAGAATGACCCAGGACTTATTATCTGCCGTAAGAAGGTTTCGTCGATCCGTTCATGCTTATAAACGTGAAACACCTGTTTTTATTTTAGATGTACCGTCTGTGGGCTGCCCGTGCGACGAAAATTTAAAACTCGCTCGCATCTGCCAAAGTAGCTAGGTCAGCAATGACACGTGCGTCCGTCTCAAACAATCTCCAGTCCTTTTAAAGTGCCCCTTTACTGTGACCCTAAAAACAATAAAGTCAGTAGTTCGATATTCAGACAGACATTGAGAATTTCAAGACATAGCCTTCACACCGTCCAGAAATCATAGGCGAGGGATAAGTGTTAGAGCTATGAACTGCTACACGCAATACTGCCAAGCATCAAGCTGTCGCCCGTTGGTTGGTCGTAAACTCGTATATTTCCTTACTGAATTTATGACAGTTATTGAAAATTCCGTGCGAGAAGCAACCGAATTTCGAACAGTTGACGATGAAACATGAGTTTGAGTATAAAATTGTACGCCCTTGTATAACAAAAGTTAAGAAATCTACAATGGAAAATTTTTAGTATTTATAAATAGAATCAAATCTTCAATATATATATTTTTTTGATAAGTATCAAATTCTGTCCGTCTGCGTTAAGTCTTTTGTAAGTATATTCCGGGTTACAGTAATGAAGCTGCAGCCTTCAAATGTGGTAGAAACTTTTTAAATTCCTGTGCGCAGATTGGTATTGAAAATGGGTTAAATCGATCGAAAGCTGGGAACTTCTGTTTTTCAAATGCGCAATCGAAACGATCTTTTTGCGCATTAGTCGCAAAGTGCGTGTTTGTGGTAGATTCCCATTTTTTGTAACTAAATTTCGTGAAAACCTCTAACAATTCTAACAATTATTTCTATGTGTACGTAAATGAAAATTAATTCTTTATTATTTTTATTTGTGCATTTTTTTCCGTACCGTTGCACACACAATTTTAACAATAAGAACAAATTTATTACTTGCACAACATTGCATGCACGCATATAAGTATATATAAAATTTCAATAGACAAACATTACCGCATATTTGCTTACATTCCGTACGCAATTAGATGGAAACGTGTATACGTGCAGAATACATTATATGTTCACACATTAAAAATGAACGCCGGAATAAAAAATGTGCATGTGGTTTAATTAAATAATCACATGGAAAAACAAAATAATTAGAAACGGAAAAGAGTTTTTATTACGCAAATTTATTTAAAATAAGAAAGCAACTCTTCGACTATGCAGTTTTGACAATGAAGTTAGTGGGTCCTCCGCTGCATAATCATAATAAAAGTTTTTATTTGACACTTTTTTTAAGTTTTTTTTTTTTTTTTTTTTTTAAGATCAGTTAATTTTCGTAGCATTCAAGAGTTATGAAACGTTATAAAGTGTGAGCAGAGTGTACAACTTAAAAATCCCGTTTAAAAAATTCCCTTAAGCAATAATATGCAAATTTTGTTTTAATTAAGATCACTGATTTGACTCTGGAGTATAGTGATTTTTTTTTTTATTGCTGGTTTTCCTTAAATCAAAAAAAAAATGCAAGAAGCTATCATTTTCGAGACGAAACTTATTCGCAACGGAATATTTTATAGACTAACTTAGGCTGGAGAGCGTGGATTCATTTCTGGAATAGATATCTTGTTTCATCATAAACTGCAATTCAATTTGGATGTTGCATACTCTGCGAATAAACCTAGATCAGTGCAGTAGGTTTCATCGAGCGTTCGTCAAAGGAATTTGATGACCCATATGTGACGAGAACATTACACGTCAGATTAGTACGCTCTGCATTGGAATACGCCTCCGTCGTATCGTTCACCATCGTATCGTTGCCATGTGAGTTCCATAGAATCTTTGCACAAGCGTGCGTGTTGTCTCCTACCTTCTTATGAAAAGTGCTTGCTGCTTACATCCTTGCTTGTCAATTGGGAAACGTAGGAGAGTATTTAGCTTTACTTTCATGGTGGAGCTGCGTTACTCGCCGTTTTTGCTAAATGCGATAAATTTTAGCGACCCTGTCCTTACTTTCTTTTCATTAAACTTTACCAACGCGGATTAAATTACGAGCTTTTTAATCCACTTAGGGTTCTCTGTGGCAATCTAAATTATCGCATCCTGTTGCTTTCATTAAGATTGCTCTTCTTAATGCTCATGCGCTGCTGATGTTTTACCTAAACTAATAGTTATCTCTACAAGTATTTTATGAAAATATCCGCAGAAATTTAAGCTATCATTTAATGGACGGTGACAGGCGCACAATTGATATTCGCATGATGGGCGCATTAGAAAACTTTTTGTTTTCTACTTTCTAGTTCGTCTTCTTCTTTTTCAATAAAAAAGGCTCAATATGAAGACGAAGTTCTTTGTTAGTACCGTAAGCGTGATTGTAGACTTGTGTGCATATATATATATATATACGTTTTGCGTATCATCGCACCTGTCAGGTAACTATGATCATTTTATTAACCCTTTGCACTCGGGGGCTCCGGAGCGGAGCCATTTAAAATTGGTCTTCAAACTCGAGGGCTCCGCTACGGAGACATTGTAAATAATTTGCAGTTCTTAACATAAAAACAAAAACAAATTGTAAAAACTAGTATTCGGGTGTTTCGCTGTTGGTGAGAAATGACGATCACGGCTCGCGGTTTGTAATACGAATGAAAGAAAACTTCGAGTGCAAAGGGTTAAAAGTGATTTTTCCAAAGTTTTTCAATTATTTTCTGATTTCATTTTTTTTTTTTTTTTTATTTTCACGACGATTTGTTATTAATGTGTTCCAAAATTTGATCAATTTTTTGAACGATTTTGAAATCATATAGCCTAAGGAGAATCTCTTAGCGTGAGATGTGATGGCATGAATGTGTATGCATTTAAGGGTCGTATGAAAAAGCGGAAATGTGGCGTAAGTGAAAGGAATGTGTGGAGGAAGAGCAGAACGCAAGCGTTGAAAAAACGAGAAGATTGCGGTGAAATATCTTACGAAGGAGTTCATTTGAGTATCGTATACGAGAGGAAAAACATAGTCTTTTGTTGATTTCTTAACTTGAAAGATTTTAAGGACGAGTCTTTCCTTTAGTACCTAATTAAGCGTACAATAGATAAATCAAAAATACAATGCAACAAATACGAAGCAAGCGCAAAAAGATGTTTATCATTTTTGAGTCCTTTACGATGCGTTAAATAGCTAATTTGTTTGCGTCAGCCGCATATTACGATAATAATTCATAGGAAAAAACCACAGCTTGAATGTGATTAAATTAAATTCTACTCGGTTGGATTCATAAAAGCAAATACATGTAAGCGCAGGCATGCATCTACGCGCAAATGATTCAATCTATAGAATTCATAAGCATGCATATGTGAAAAATGTTGATGCCAACCACTTTGCAGCATACATAGGCGTGCACAGGCAGAGAGTAGATAAAGGCAAGTAATTAACTTACCACCATTTTTTTTTTTTTTTGTATTCTGGGCGTTTTATTACACTTATCGAGATCATTATTACTTTGCACATCTACGCGGTTTTAGTACATATTTGAGAGATATTTGAGTATGATACCAAGTCATAGCAAATTGTTCAAGAAAACTTTTTGAAATTTGGAAACATTTTCTCATATGGTTTAAGTATGCTTTTTTTTTTTTTTAATAGGGGGGTTATCATCTACACGGGCTTCATGGTGTTAGTCACGAAGAAGTGAGAAAGGGGAAGGGGATAGATATTACTATTATAGGCACTCTCAGGCTGAGCTTAACTCTTTTCACTAAGTTTGATATAAGAAAGCATGTGCCAAGCTTTAATTTCCTATTTCCTATCGCGGGTTGAAATCTCAAGTACGGTGGATTTCACTTTGGTCGCAACTATAGCGAGCGCTTAGTCTGCGGCCTACACCCATCACGTCTTTACCTTACTTACTTCCTTATGACCACCACCTCGTTCCACGTTTAGAAAACAATCCCCTCTGTGTTCGCCGATATTAAATTAAAAAAAAACGTCAGAACACTACAGAGTGAAAAGCAAGCCATCTAAAGCTATTAAAAAGGCAAGCGTCGACTGGAAAAGTCGCGGCGCCCGTATTTTGAGATGCATGTGGTACAAAATTTATCGATTGCCTTGAAAAAAAAGGATCAATAATGAAAATTATATAGTATTCCAGCATTTGGGCGAATAACCAATAGGCTGAGGCCCCTTTCCTATCTCTTTCTCCTTCGTTACTTCTTTCTGAGCGTCAGCATGTTACGCGCGCAGGCGATATCCACTGAGTGATTAGTCATATTTAAGAAAAGACACTTGTTGGCAATTTCCTTATTTCGGTTGTGCATGATGACAACAAGTACGAACGCAAAAGAACGGAAACGTATGCTTTCAACAAGTTTCTGAATGGCGCCTTTTGGGCTGCATAAAATCTCGTAACTTGATTTACCGTAAATAACGTGCCGTGAATGACGAAAGTAAATGCATTTTTGCGATACTCTCATCTAGAAGACGATTTCCATTAATGTAAAATCTCGCAATTCAGCTTCACAACCGGCTCAGGTTCTTTCGATGACTGCGTCCATAATAATTATAAATAATTCGTCATAATTAAAAATAAAAAAGAAGACAAGAGCAGCAATGTAATCAAAAGAAAGCAGAAAGTTTATGAATTGTTTTCCTTGTCCCAGAAAAAGTCATATACTTCGACTTGTGCCATGCTTCTGAGACAGACCCTACAATATGGTGTACGAAGAATTAAGTGGAAGAAACTTGTCGTATTCGTGATGATCATATGGAGGACAAAACAAACTAGTCGTCATATATGTAGAGGAAATGTTTCATCGCTTTTTGAAAGAAGAAGAAAGATTTATTTGACTTAAAATCCTAAGGGTTAAGACTAGAGATAGATTTCAAGGAGAGAAAAGTTTGCGCGGACACCTGACTAACGGGACGTAAGTACAAAAGGGTGAACTTATTTAAAAAAAGAAAGCGGAATGTACCCACAATAAAATAGAAAGTAGCCCATTGGTTGCCTCTCTGGCCTCCAAAGCAATATATAAATGTGGCATCATATCTGCAATACAAATGGGTTTACCGGCAAGTTAATCTCATTGGCTTAGGATTCGTTCTTCGCATTACGTGTTCTTGGATCGCTATTTCAATATGTGGCAAACGAAACGATAAAAGTATTAGATTAGCTTTTTTTTTATGTTAGTAACATTCTCTCGCATATAAATGATGTAAAGTAACCTCCATGTGGGCAATATTTATATAAATCACTGTCTGTAAACCGTTAACTGAGTTGAATATTCATGTTATCGCATAAAATTTAATAACGTTAAAGAGGTAGACGAGATTTGCTGTTTACATACAAACACAGCTCACATAGTAAATCTTTCACTGACAGTCGTCTGTTATCAGGCAGTTGGGTGGTTTCTTTTCTTTTTTATTAGCGAACAATCAGTCATTTATATTATTTACATAAAAGTGGCGAAAACTTTTAATACCCTCCGTCATATAAACTTTTATCAACTGCCAAAACTAAGCATAACAAACTAGGTTAAGCCTACGCATTCTCACAACTTAGTTTAGCTGTGTGCCAGGCTTTTTAAAAACTCCTTTAGGTGCAATTAAAGTTCATGCAAAAACTTTGAAAGCGGATAAGAGTTTCCCTCAATAATAAACAAATGGAAATAACTGAAATCTTTCACTAATAATACAAAGTGAATTTTATTTTTTTTGGAAATTTAGCTCAAAGATTGATTAGACTTCAAATATTTAAAGCAATTTGGCTTTGACTCATAAAGAAAGGAAATATTGACGGAATCAATGTGTAGAATTTTTCAAGGGCAGGCGTCGTTTCAAATTTCACGCGGTTATATAAAATATTAAATGAAAATTAGATATAATGCATTTTCGCACCTGCCAACTGCGCAGCGTTTGTCGTCTGTACTGATCCCAGCGACTGCGCTGTACCTAGCTGCAGTGCTGCAATTATCGGCTGGGCTTCACCTAGCGACTGCGCTTATCGAAGGACGATGTTACCCCTGCCGTACCTAAGTGCAGCGCAGTCGCAGGACCTGTCTCAAATCCTTCTGGTTGTTACATACATCCGCACCTAATAAACTTTTGAACCACAAGTTTTGCTGGGTACAACGAAGAAATATTAAACAATCAATAGCGAAATTTATTATGGAGGAGCACTTACTTCTAACTTCTAATTTTGAAAGTTGTATTAGCTACACTACTTAACACTGAATTAACTAATTATTTTGGCATTTTTATTGATCAGCGGTCGTAAAATTAGTCCTTGTGTTTTGCTTGTCCAGGTTTGAGTTATTTGGTATCATATAACGTCTTCCGAAATAAAAGTGACTATAATAAATTTCTTCAATATCAATTTTGAACTAAAACATACTTCTTAGCTTGTGAAAATCATAAATGGAGGTGTTAAAAAAGGCGCGGCGCTATAATATGGAGCAAATAGAAGGCCGTTCAGATAAGGCGTATATTCATAACTCATCCACAATAAATAATAACGATACATTGAGATATTCGTCACGGCTATGAAAAACTTTTATTTAAATGAGCTGGCGAAGGCAATTGTTAGGACCATCACAAAGTTCCTTTAGGAAATGCCGTTAGTCGTTTTACTATGTACATAATTTAAGTTTTGGTAAGGAAGAACTTTTAAGTTTGCGATGCGGTCGAAGGAGTAGTCGGATCCGTACCATTTTCAATAGCGCTTGTCCTTGGGCTAAAACACGTCAGTATACCAAATTTGATCGCAATAATTTAAAAACTGGGGTAAGTAGGTGCAACCGAAGAGGACAACACGGCTGCTGGCGACTGCTCTGCATTTAGAGACTTCGTTGTATCTAGCGACTGCGCTGCACATACTTGCTCCGCGGCACTCATGCTTTTTCTTTGCTTTAAAAAAGTTAATAGAGGAGATTTTCACCGTTTATGGGAACGCTATTAGAACCGTCCGAAGATGATTTAAGAAACTTAGACGTGGCATTTTCGATTCGAAAGATGAAGATCGCAGCGGCCGCCCATTAACGACGGATACGGACCTCATCGAGAGTATGTCTGCTGAAAATACGCGCCATAGTGTGCGCAGAATATCGGATGCCACTAACATTCCCAGGACAACGGTACATAATCATTGAATCAAGATGGGTTATGTCGTCTGTAGATTTCGCATCAAAAAAAAAGTAAGAAACTTAAGGGGCCATCGTTATGTATCTAATTTTTTGCATTCTTATTTTTCACTTTTAGTCATGTTCGATCCGTTTTATTTGGTACAAAATTTCTCATACAATACCTCTTAAAATGTTCTATAACAGTTGGATGTCTTCAGACATTAATATTGTAACGAATTCGCCCCTAAATTGTTTATGAATATTTAATGAAATACGAAATTTAAAATTTTTTCTGGGGAATGTTTCTTCACGTACTGAAAATAAATGAAAATTAAATTTTATGCATTTTCGTATTATTTTCGATTAGACATCATGAAAATTGGTCACGTTTTTTTATTTCTTAATAAAATTTACTTGGATGTCATTCAACTGCTTGAAAGGTCGCACATAGCAGAAGAAGAAAACCACTTTTTTTTTTTTTTTTTTTATTTAGAATGAAAATTAAAAAATATTTTCATAACATTCAACCTTAAACCATAAGAGAATATTATAACGTGTGGTTGCAGTTACAAAAATCCGCATCAATATCAACAACTACTGCTGGGGTAATTTTCGGTATTAGTTGCACTGCAGTCAACAAGAAAAAGAAAAAAAAAAAAAAAAAAGAAAAATATTTTAAAAGAAAAACAGTTAACTTTTACTTTTTTTATACTGATGTCTCTGAGAGAATATCTAATATTCTTACGTGGCCGCTATAAGTGAAGACACCATAAAACTATACATCGTTTGATATATTTTATGTCAAAGTTTTTATATAAGAGTCTCTATAATTTTTTTTAATTTGGTCGTATATGATACGTAAAGAACGAACATAATTGAAACGGCCGCCCTTGTCCTGTATTCAACAAATGTAATCATTTTCTGAAGAATCGTTTCTACATTCGGCATAGGTAGTATATAAGAGAGCAATTGCTTAAGGTATAGATATATATATATATACATGTTGTGATCAATTTGAATAACGATATCTATAGAGTCAGATCTGGTCATTTACCTGCTCGGTTATCTTTCTTTTGTAATTATCGTGTAAGAGGTTGAAACTTTAAAAATTTTTAATTTCTTTTCTTGTTAATTTCGAGGATCAGCATATTTCGTTTGATGAGTCCGGCCACAATTACCAAAAAGTTGAAAATTTGTAAAACTCTGTCTTCAAAAGCATAAAACTTTAAATTTGAAACTTTAAGTTTGATAGTTCCTTCACACGTTTTCTTATTTTATTTTATTTTTTTTTTAATAAGACCGATTGCTCAGGACATGTCTCCTCTCCGTGTCCTAAAGAAGTGAGGAAAGAGAAAGAGGCAAGTAGGAGATGACCGCAGTTTAGCTATAGCTACGATTCAAGTAAAGCGTGCTACGAACACTAACTTGGTTGTTGCGGTTCTTATTTACCAGAGTACCTAAGCGGATAACTGGCAAAAACTATGTATTAAAAGTGGGCAATCCGCCTGAGTAGCCGAAGGCGAGGAATCTCGACTAGCAAGTCAATGGTCGTGCGTTCGAATCTCAAGTGCGGTAGAGTTTTTATTAAAAACCGATAGCCTTAGTGCTAGTGCTTTTAAGAGTTTAGTCTTAGAATTTATTTCTCTGGCGGAATTAATAATAATAATAATAAAAGTGGGCAATAAATAAATATTGCTTTAATTCATATGATAATCTAAAAAGTGCTGCCAAATAATATAAAAAAATACAAAATGAAATATGTCCATTTTATACGATACGATATGCGATATACGGTATTGTAAGAACTTCTTTATATGAAATGCTAAGAAATATAAAGATTAACCATTATATGCGGAAGCATAATTAAAGGCTCTTTGAAATCATTTGAAATAAAAATTCGGTAAAAAATATTTACAATAATTCTTCACACACTATATATACATATTATCCTGATCAATGCACAAAAACAACAAGGTTGATTTGTTTCTAAAATGGGAAAATCTTTATTTCTTCTTCCAAATCAATTTCTTCACCTTCCTAACACTCAAATAAAATTCATATTAAAATGTGTTAAGTGTGTTTATAATTTATAGATAGATAGGTATTAAAAAAGTCGTCGTTTGACTAGTGAGAAATTTGCTTTAACTTTAGAAATTTATATTTTGTTCGTAGTTAAGATTTTTAAATTAACATAAATTTCAAGTACAAGTGAAGGCATATTTTTCTTCGTCTTGTCATATCCACCACAGGAGGTATATTAAATTTCTCAAGTGTTTGCAATGCATAAAATGTATAGGCAACACCGACCACCTTAACTATATACATATTTTTGATCGATAGAAAATATGAAATTGGTTTAACCGCGTTTGTTTACCCGCTTGCACCGTTTAAACGTATGCCTGTTGACCGGTTGTGGTGCCTAGAGGAGCAGATTTGTTGTCGAATTTTTTCATTTCATTTAAGGAAAACTTTAAAGTCAATTAAGTCAACCGGTGGATCCAACCACGATTCGTTGCTTTTTAGGTTACGACTTTAAAAAAACTTTCCGTTTCAAGCTCTTTCACGTATACTCTTGTCAAAATTTCAACGCTTAACTACAAAATTAGTAAACTCGTCCGCACAAAAATATGTGCAAGGTATTATAAGATACTTTTCTTAGTTTATTCTAAAGATTGGTGGTTTGAAATTCTCTTAATAGTAACAAAAATCTATTATATTATTGCCAACTACTTTCGTGCATCGGGTGGGTGAACAGAAATTTTAAAAAGCTTTATTAAATAACCGACTGTAAATTTCGGATTAAAGTAAACGGGCTTTGTATTCTTCCTAGCAACTATGTGGAACTTGGAAACTCCTGCATATTTATTTGAAAGAAAGAAGAAGGGATTCAAAGTGTGCTAAGGAGAACGCTGATTAAGTAGAGTCGTGAAGGTAATAATGAAATGGAAGGATGTTGAAGAAATACAATTTGCTCACCGACGAATTTATTTGAGGAAAGAAAATGGAAAAAAAGGGGAATTAAGAAAAATGTCAAGAGAGGTGTTTTTCTTAATAATAAGAAGGATTAAAAACGGGAGTTGCTGGACTTAGATGAGGCTGCCAAGGTAATATTCATGTCGAAGAAAGTCTAGGAACTGTAGTCCGCACAGGAATTACTGATTAAGTCTATAATTTGGTTTTCAAAGGTCGTCGATTAATTGTGTATTTTATACATGATGTCATAGACGAATTAATCGGGTTCAATACTTTCTCGTCTTTTTTCTTTTTGTAATATGACAAATCAGTCGCGAGAGTGGAGGACAGTTCGTCTAGCAAGGCGACGGTCAGGCAGGTTCAAGTCTTAGCTGTTGTATGTAATATTAAAATGCTTTAATTCGAATTAACGTTACGTAGAGTGATAGTAGATAAGATTTGGACCTATCATTAAAGTATTATTCTTCTTCGTTGTAGTGAAGACAAACGTCAAAAGTTTTCGATGTTGCTATAGGAGCTTCAATTAACATAATCGAAATATTTCGAGGTTGATTTTTCATCAAGAAAATACACCGGCTTGTAAAGATACTCTTACAAGGATCAAATTACAAAGATTTATGATAATTGATCGAGCATTCAGAATTGCTTCACTTTGATTTTGATTTCTTTTCAATTTTCTCGAAATATTTTTGTAGTTCAAACGCTTTTCACCAAAAAAAAAGGAGTCGTACGACCGGTTGAAGAGAAGAATCTTTTAATATGGATTAAATCGGTTGAAAAAATCGCAAAAAAACATTGAGGTTATACTGAATTTGATCTTGACTCATCCATTGATTTTATTTGCTTATTTAAGTATTAGGCTGCAAAGTTTTTGACCGACCTTATACAATCTGCCCAGTCAAGTCAAAACACTATAAAAATACTTATGAAGAAGAATCGAAGAAAATATTTTTCTTCGAGTCGCTCGCACATATATTAAAGGGCCAACGTTTATATTGGAAAACTCAATTCAGTCTGCACGCAACTTTTCTTTTTTTTGCCTAAAGAGATTTAATCCGCAATAACTCGGATTTATAGTTCAAATATGTTCAGTTTTAGTAAAGCGGTGTTCAAAATTCGTCTTAAGTTAAATGCGTTTTTTGTGTTTTTTTTTTTTTTTACTTTCTTTTGTGTTATGAAAAGTTTTCTACGAAGCTAAGCAAAACTAAATGACGTTAGCAGTAGGAATAGCAGCTATCGCGCAGAGGGAGAAGGTAGTAATCAAAAATTTTACTTAAAATTGTAAAAGTTGAAGTAGTATTGCAGAGGAAAAGCAGGATGACAATAAGAACAACAATAAGAAAAACAACAGCAACAATAATAACAGTAACAAGAACAGCGCGATAAATAGAATAACAAGAAACTTGTAGCCTATGATCGCATTTGAAATAAGTATCCGGTTAAAATGTAGAAAGTTTTACGCCAGTAGTAGAGTGTATAACAGCAGGCATTGCTTGGAAAGGTTAAGACAAAAAACTTGTGTGAACATCCTTTTTGAGCTTTTTACACAAATGTTTCCGTTCGGCTTTAGTTTCTTTTGCTTCTCATCTTCTTCTTCTTCTTCTTCTTCTTCTTGTATCTAATGGTTTAAGCATACATAATCACAAACTATATATATATATATATATCTACGCATACATATGTACAAATAAACTTTATCTACTTAACTCTTACATGTTGTTTTCACTTTAATTTAAGTGATTATCATAATTTAACATGATATCCAAACGACACAAACACATGTACGCCTACACAACGTTAATATTATTGCTTTAACATATACCACATGTACTAATGTTAAAAGATGACAGTGTTCAGTGTATAAAAAAAAAATAAGTATCCAGGGGCGGGAGAGGGGTCAAAAGGCTTTTTAGTTGCAATCAAATTTTAAAGAATTTTCAAATATTTCGCTTAAAAATTCTCTCATAAAAATATATATTTACAAAGGCAATGTTCAACACTGCGCGCATGAATACTAAGGCAGATGTATACACATATGTACACGCAAGTAAATTCTTGATGATTTTAAATCGGAATGCTTGTCAGCTACTATTTCACGTTAATGCCAAAGGACTGCATTATGTTTCTCTGCAGTGAAACGTACATGAAATGCTCATGTTTAATACAATGTTGACCTCTTAAATCGGATATGTATGTATGTATGTGCGTTAGTCATAAATGTTTTACATATTTTTTCCATTCATTTTCAATATTTCTTTAATTAGCTTTTCTTCTATGTTATTCAATATAATTCAATTTGGACTTATTGATGCTATAAGATTAGAATTTTTTTTGTTTTTTTTTTCGGTCAGTCATTCTTATACGCATTGCACATATTTCAGAACAAATTGAGGTTAATATTACGTTCTTCGTTTCTATTAAATATTCAATTATTCATTAAAAAACTCATAATGAATGTATTTCGGGATCGAAAACCACTGCATGCCTGCATCGAATGCAAGGGATCTATTCACTGACTTCACTCTCAATTTCGTTTCATAGTAAATAAACCAGCACAATAAGTCCCAGAAACTATGTGACCTTATGTGTGGGGTAAAAGTACAATAAATACTTCCGGTCATAGACGTTGAATACGGCAACACTTACTCAAAGCCTCGATTGAAAGAAATGAAATGATTTACCATATTGTGCGTGAGCTAACAGCTGCGGAAAACTTGGCGCAGATAATAGGGAGAAGTTTTGTATCATTTTCCCCATTGCTTGGTTGGCCTTTACGTTGATATTTTTCCGATCGAAAAAAGTCATAATATATTAAGAACTTAAGGCAACTGCTTGGGCTTGTTTAAGATACTTACCTTCTGCTCACATAAATCCTCGTTCCTACATAAATGACGATATAAATTATTCCTCTGCATTTAACCTAAGGTTCACAGCGACAATAGGTGAAGGCGAAGAATTCACTCGACTATATCTTGTACTTGTTAGGTAAATTGTCTCTTTTAAATATTATCTAGAGATTTCTTCTTCTTTCTTTTTGTTGAGGTTTTGCAGCAGTCCCGAAGCTATTAAGACAATTGGAGATTCCGAATTATTTCGAGTTCTTGCTTTCTTTTAGAGCTCTACATTGACAAACTGGAAACTGGAAAAAATCTCACAAAAGTTGTTCTTCAGAAACTACAGCTAGATATGTTAATTTGTTCAAAGGCCTTCAGTATTCTGATTTGATTTAAAATCAGCTAAAGTTTTCAACATTTATGCGTCGTATTTAATATATCGAAAAATATTCTTTTAATCTTTGTCAATGAGGAGGGTGGGAATTTGCAATAGTTCCCACGGTTAGTTTGTGCGTCCATTCGATTGGCCAATTGCCTGGAAGGATATATGATTGTCCCCAAGGGAAAACGAAATGTTTAGTTTGAGGAGCAGACCAACTGAGGTGAAATTTATTTATTTTTTTTTTTAATATGAGCAATTATTTCGTATATGTGTAACACGGTGATGATCGGAAAGGAGAGGGGAAAAGGAGAAAGACATCTCCCTAGTGACTGCAGCCTGGTAAGTGTTATGGTTTTACCGGTGGAACGCTCATTATAGCTTTCGCCAAATACTCTCAAACCAAATGGAGATTTGAACTTGCGAACAACAATTTGGTGGCGTTGACCCTTACCTCTTTAATTTTGCGCCAGTGCATAGTAATGATAATATGCACTCGATACCAGTCGCAATGCAGAAATCCTGGATGTAATTACAGAAATCGGAACTTTACCCATAACAATTTCATAATTTTCAAGTTATATCCGAACTTTGCACCCGTCAAATGTCGGTTGCATTGAAAACATATTTTGATAGTGCCTCACAGTTTAACTCAGCGATTGAAGAAAGAAGTCAATTAAAGTTTGTTATTTGTAGCGGAACGAACTGACCCAAGAGAAGAGCTTTTCAAGGTCAAATTCTTCGCAACTCGAAAATATTGAGGTTAAGTCTGACTTTCTCGCTCAATGAATGAAGGCCGGAAATGGTTAAAGTCTGGACTTGACTTCTCGACAAGTGCGGTGGGGCTGATCAATTAAAGCGAAGAGGATCTTAAAGGTCATAATTTCACTGTGAGCTTTGAACGTTCTTTTCACTGTGAAGTGCTGTGAGTATAAAAGCTCCAGCGAAGGATGTGTATCGCAAGTTTTATACGGAATTACGTATAGATGTAGAGCGCGGTTCAGGGGATACGCAGTGTATATACCGAAACTATATAATTGACCGTTTACGTTAGTCGAACTGACTCCAAGAGTTGTAGGAAGCGTAAGCAAATTACAAGTAGTAATTAGTTTATGTGGCTTTATTTACATACGCGCTAATTTGAATTTGTATGGCAATGATTTACATATGTG
Organism: Glossina fuscipes; assembly: GCF_014805625.2. Lineage (NCBI taxonomy): Eukaryota > Metazoa > Arthropoda > Insecta > Diptera > Glossinidae > Glossina > Glossina fuscipes. The sequence goes on from NW_023998457.1 coordinate 281,582, forward strand.
TTCGTGCATAAATACTTAACATTTCGATCTGCCGTAAGAAAACCGCATAAAAGCGCTTGATTCTTCTATTCATATTCTTGTCACAATAAGAGATAAATTACAATTTAATTATGAATTATCGAAAACCGTTGGGTATTGTCACTTAAACCATATCCTGCTGTCAATACGAATAATGAAATAATGTGAAGTAAACTACCAAATACCCATATAGAGATTTTTTTTTTTAATTTCAAAAATTATACATGGTAGCTTGGTCGCCATATTCAGCAATTCTTCAGCCTTTAATTTCCTTTTAACACGTTATGATAACTGTATATATCGAACAAATTTAAGGAGCATTGCATCAATCATTGATTGCTACCAATGTAAAGAGGTTTTTAAACTCTCTATGCTTTCATCCTAATCGTAAGGATGAGAAGTCACGTGTTTTGCTATAGACAGCTTTATCTACTTATAACTGAGTGCATTTTTTGAAATCATAAGCACATGAAATTTAGTTTTATGTTCGGGATATAAATAAGTTTTCGGTGATTTTTTAAACAAGTAAGAAAATGATATGCCGTGACCCGTCTATAGCCATCATTCTTGTCCTGAAAGAGGCCAAAGTGCGAAAAACTCCTAAGTTCGTACACTTTATTCCATTAGGCGGGCCTGGTTGATTGTCATTCATTTCATTTTTGTAGACTACACGGGAGCCATTTTTATCATCGTATGTTGTCGTTTTTGAGTAATGAACAGAAAAACCTGGAAAGTGGAGGTGTTCGAACCACCAAAGTCCGGCAGCTGTAAGAGATTGTTGTAACACGCGTACTGCGTATTTCTGCACTGCGTGATTCGTAGGCGGACCTTCGTCCTGGTCGTGCACGAAAACCGCCTTCTATGTTGGCGCTCGATTCGTTTCGGTATCATCGGATGCCCTCCATTCAGAAGGAAATTTGACAGCAAAGCTGAATCTGGTTATTATTTCAAGTGGCATGGCCTCTAAATCTTAAGACATTTCAATCAATAACCTGATGAAGGAAACTATTTGTCGTGAAAGGAATGCATAGTTAAGCGATAGAAATTATACACCTACTGCATGTGGTCGTATGCATGAACCGATTCTCTTCCACGTTGCAGAATGTTTGCTGTCGACATGGAATGAGTTAGACCCGTCTATTATTATGAAAGGCCCCCTCAAAGATTGTGTATTGAATAACTTTGTCGGCAGCGAGGACGACATATTATGTACGAGGACGTGCATGTCTCATCAAATGAGGGTCATCATGGCGATATACCTTACGACTTGGATGCCTAAATGGATTCCAATTTCATCATCCAACCATTTATATGTACTTTCTTGAGTCCCTGCATCTTCTTCTTCGTCTAAGTTACTAATGTTTTCACATAATGCCAGTATCCCTTGTGTGGGGAGAGGGGTATTGAAAAAAGAACAAAATATATCCGTTACAGTATTTTCCATTGCTACATAATAATACTCCCGGCTCATAGAAAAAGTATGAATATCGTATCGAAATAACAGGGTTCATGGGTGATAATTAAAAAAAGTAACGTCTCGTGAGAAAAGCGGCAAAGGCGGCGCTTTCTAGGCTAGTGCTGCAAAAGGTTCTCTGACCGAGGCTGAACTCCATCCTACTGAGAAATTACGATATCTCGTCCCAATTGCGGGTGGGGTTTGACAGCGTTTTGTAATGATGATTTCTTTCGCTTGCAACAAACTGTAATACCTTAAAACGGGGTGATCCTTAATCGGATTTAGTCTGATAGAATAAAAAAAGTTACGATCACCAAGGACCTAATATTTGACACTGTCTGCTTTATACGAAATAGTTTGTTAATTACAAGTATGACCGTTGACCACTTACGAAGGTATTTATGTTGAATTTCTCGTCCAACAGATTATGTAAAGCAGCTTTTTGATCACTGCTGGCTTTCCAGCTATCAATCAAAGACAAACTTTTCCAATTTTTAGCCTCTTGTCAGTAAAAAGACGCATGCATGCGTAGACTGACACACAGATCGACTATAAATGTTACGCCAGAAAAGCATAGTTAAGTCTTATTTCTTCTGATTATTAGAGAAGAAATAACAAACTTATTATATCCTCCTGCCATATTGAAGAACATAACAAAAAATGATAGGACGAAAGAGTCAATAATATGCAAATATTTCTGTTAATTTTCTACAAATTTCAAGTTGCTTTTACTAAAAATTGTAAATAAATATTTATCAAAACGTACTCTTGTATTGAGGCTCTCATAAACATATAAAAAAACGAGCTTTAAGTGAACGCAAAGTCAATAGAGCTGTCTTGCTTGCTTTAGGACGCTAACCGACTTGCATATTTTCTCTGGCATAACATAAGTAATTACATATAAGAAAATTGAAACCTTTTGTTAAAATATTATATCCATTTCCGATATGATGCACAAATGCGTCCAGGCGTAATGCCTTTGAAATAAATTGCTAGTGAAAACCAAACTTGTTTACATTCACATATTTCTGTAAATATTTCGAAAAAGTTAACTAATCAATGCTGAGTTTATACACGATCGATGAATACCTTAACTGAACGCATGAGAACTGATCAAGTAAAACGAGCAAATGACAATCCATTTAAAAGTTAAATTATCCACAGAAAAATTTTATAGATCATTCTGATCAATACCTTTGCCGGCTCTTCGCTTTTCTTTTTCCAACCATAGTAAAGTTTTTGATGATTTTATAACTATACTACTTATATACCATGAAATTTTCTACAGATCATAGATTCCGATAAATATATTCTTAAACTATGGGTAACTTTCACTATAAGTTCACATCTTGAGCGAGAGGAAGAAGTGGAAATCGGAACTGTACTGCCCGACCCGATACGTACAGAACGTAACATATACATAACAATAGTTACTGTACAGTATATATTCATTCATTCATTAGTATAGTTATACATTCTTGCATAGGTGCCTTCATACCCTACACACTACGTATGTTACACATTTGTAGTAGGTATGGGCGAATATTTGTAATATTTATAAAGTCTTACGAAAGGTAAATTTCTGTTTCATGCAAATGTTTCATTTTTAATAATTTGTGATGAGAATTGCTTCATCATAACAATTCACTATAAAAATTCTTTGAACAACGCAGCTTACTTTGTTTAAATCCCATCCAAGAGAGGGATGCTCAGGAAAAGTAAACTCTTGTACGGAAAGAAAGGGTGAATTTTTGTTCTTTATGAGCCAAATAGATAAAGGATGGTAAGGTCTTTAAAAGTTTCCATTTGGCGTCCTTTCCCATATAAGGACAAGGCGGTATGGATATAACGAAGAGAATTATTTTATGAGAATTAACGTAGAGAGTGTTTATTGGTCGACTTTACCTGGCAGCCATACTTTTACTTCTTTTTTAGCGTTTGCGACGGGGAACCGCTTTCTAATGACTTTCTTTCTTCGTTTAATGGATCTACGATCAATCTATGAATTGGATGTTGCAAAAGGAAAGACAGATTTAATATACATGCGGCCATTTTTATAACAAATTTGCATTCCTTACATATGTATGCATATTTATGAATTTTTTTTTTGGAATTTTTTTTTTTTTTTTTATTATTTTACTTTAACGAATTCCTTGAATATTGCTTTCAGGTGCTTTAAATTATCATCAATTACCTGCTGACATGCAATACGTAAACTAAGACTCAATATAAACTTTTGATTGCTTTAATTTTCACGGTCAAAGACTTTATTCGACAAAGTAATACTTTCTCTGTCACTATTTCTCCCCCCGCTCTCTCACTCTCTCTCTCTCTCTTTCTCTCTCTTTCTCTATCTCTCTTTTTCCCTCTCTCTCTCATTATTTATGTAGCAACATATATATATATATTCTAGTATATGCATATATATTTTAATCATCACTATGAACTTGCATTGAATTTATTGATGTTTTGTTCAACATTTTGTTACTTTTTGTTGTTATGTTAGTTGAAAAAGTTTTGTTAAACACGAAATGTGAATATTCAGACATAAGGCATTTTTGGCATTTTTCAAGAAGTTGAACGGTGAACTTAAGAGAGTTCTCCTACTTCAATGAAAATGAAATGTTTATAAATTGATTTTAATAAAATTCGCCTTGAAATTGAGCTTTAAACAGAGTTAAAATTGATTTTCAAAGACAATCTATTATTTTTTTCTTTGCCTTTAAATATCCAAATATTTTGTTGGAAGAAACGTTAGACAGATTGCATAGTTTACGATCACGAAATTTTGAAAGTTCATTACCCTTGCATAAAAATTATTTTCTAAAAGATGATTTTTTCACGTTTCTATAAATTTTTAGCTTATTAATTTTTATACCCTACATTCTCAGTTGTGGCATAAGGTACATGAAGTTTGTGCAGACGTTTCTGATACCCGGAGAGTTTTGACCACGTTTTATTATATTTATCTAAGCTTGTCTGTCCGTTTGTCCCGCTTATGTCTATCTCTATTTTTTTATGCTCAAACTTGGTACACTGGCGTGTTTTTTTTGCCCAATCTTCGGATCAGATCACTTTTTCGACCTCTCCCCATATAAGGCATCAATGTTTTTTCGAAATCTCGAATCACTTTGTCAACTACTTTGTCAACTACAACTTTTTCTACTATTAGTTTCGATTCTGATATTAACTACCCGTAGAGGACAACCAGCTCTGTTTGGATGCTCAGCTTGGTTACTTTTGAATAAGATGGATTGCACGGTTTAAGTTGATTGAAGTATATTTGCGCAACAGAACTTAATGGCACTCCATCTTGTATTCTTAAACCATGCGTGAGGTTATCTCAATTATTTTACACTTTACCGTGGGACAAACATTTAAAACCTCCTCATATCTCCCGAACTAGCTGGCTCAGCAATGACACGAGCATCCGTCTCTACAATCTCCGATACTCTCCAAGAGCCACTTAAGTGCAGCACTAAAAATAATAAAACCAGTATTTCGATATTCAGACGGACAGTGACGATATACAGATGTTAAGCTCTTGCTCGATAATACACTCCTGTCTACTTCAATCTGATCTAAATAATTTGGTTACATGGCGCTCATACATAACATTATGGCATTAGACCTAAAAGAATGCAAAACGTTGTCATTCGCACGGAGGAACTTACCTGCATATCTCTATACGATATAACACTAGTTACGTCTTATACTCGATGCGTATGTCTGTCTCTGCCTTATGTCAATATTATTTAAATCAAAAGCAAAGCAATTATATGATGATGTTCAAAGGGGGTTAGTAAGATGATCCCGCCCATTTTTGCCTCAACTATCGAAAGGATTAGAGCGTTAATCGCTAACATAATCATTGAATATAATCTATATATATATAATTTGTGATGTCTATTGCTGCATTTACAGAATTGCGATAAAGAAAATTAATTTACTCATTGTGTAGTATGGGGAGCCAGAAATACAAAAATTCCTTATCAATCATCTATTTGGTAATTACTTATTGATAATTAGTATATAATGTCTAAGGTTTTTGTGCCAACTACTATTATTTGCTTTGCTTATTGCTGCGTGTAGTCGTTCAATTTATAAAATTTTTTATTCTACTTTCAATTAGTTATAATTGACTTGGAACATACAACTATGCTGTTTTTGTTGCTGTTGTTCTTTTATGGCACAAAATCGTAAACTACACATCAGTATCGTTATATGTTTGTATGCCTAACTGTTTATGGCAGATTTGACATGTATGCTGTATAAGTATATTAAGGAATTTTCAAATTTAGAAAATATTGATTGGATTCCTATTTACAAAAAAAAAAAAAAAAAAAAAAAAAACAAGTGCATAATGTACGGGAAATAAGTTCAAGTATACAGAAATTATCTTTAAATATAGAACGCTCGGAGATACTGCATGGGGGATGAAAGCCATGCGGTAAGCAACAACAGTGACTGGTATGAAATCGTAAGTAGTAGATAATAAAGTGAAATAAAAAAAGTCTTTCTCTCTTATTCATTCATTTTTCACTTGTTCAATTAATAAACTTTGAAATTTATTAGGTCGAATCATAAATAACATTTTTTTCAATCTCCTGAATTTGCTCAATTTCTTCAGATGACTTGTTTTACTCATTATTTTCTCTTATGTCTTTTTTTGCCGGAAACATTTTAAAGCCTTTTCGCCTTTTAAAGTCTTATCTCCAGCAAGAAAATTGATAAGTCTATTTATGAGAACTTCACCTTACATGCTGCAGACTTCTTCAGGTGTCGTCTTAGCATTATTGCTTTGTTCAAATTCTTTGAATATGAACGTTTTCACTCGATTTTATGGGCTGCGAACCAGAATTTAATAAAACGTGCATCATATAAAAGTGTTGTCAGAAGACTAATTGAATTCATATCTCTTCAGTAAAAGCAGAAAGACCCGCTTCAAGCTAATCCTCCTTAGATATGATATACTTGCGCCAGTCAATTTATTTCCAATCCTCAGAGCGGATGCGGTCTCTGCTCTCCTTAATTGTGGCAAAACTCCGTGCTTTCGTAGGCCTTTTTAGTCCAGGGAATAGGAATATGTCGTAATATGCCATGTCCGGAAATTACGGTGGCTCAGGTAGAATTGGAAAAAGATGCAGGGTGTCAAAGCCGATAAATACGGTTGCTGAGGCATGATTACGGCGTCCTTTTTCGCCAAAGCATCACCAAAGAGCAATAACGTGTGGGATGGTACATTATCGGTACATTTGGTCCCGCGCCCAAAACATCCGAAAAAATTACATTGCATGAACCAATCAATATGTCGACGTTCTCAGCAACTTCTCTAATAGTAACTTGACGATCCTTCATAACAATTTTCTAACTACTTTAAGGCTTTTATCGGTTGCTGATGTCCTGGGGCTTCTAGGGCGGTCGTCTATTGCCAAACTATTACCAAATCAAAGTGTAGTTTTCCTACAATGGCTCAAAAGTTTAAAAGGAAAAAAATTGGACAAAAAGACATTGGTTAGAAAAGGTTTCCCCTAATTACCTAGCGAAAGTCGGCTTGATCCTCGTGCTACGTTCCGAACACGTCGTACTCTGCATCCCTATACACTTTGGGTTTCTGATCCACCCCTTTAGTTTCCTGGACAATCTGAAATTTCATTTGTAAGACTTCTAAGTATAAGAAAAATTGTTCGGTGCTCGCGAAAAACTTGTGCACAAATTTTCTTTCACGCTTTTATTCGTCTCACAGTGTGCTTTTTACGGATTTAATTTTAGCTTTGGAAGTAAGAACAAATTAGACGGACATGCGTCCGTTCACATTGCTCAGGTATATTTTTTTTTTAAATTGAAAATTAAACGAATTTAAATTTTTTTATAAGCTTCCGCCCAACATAGCCCGGACTTAAGATTTATTTTCACTTTTTTGATTAATAGTCCGTTGGATGTATATTTTAATTCTAGAAGATCAATCTCTTACCAGCGGTTTTGAATAGCTGTCTATAGCTAGATCACCTAGCGGATGGCGAAGAAAATATGAAGGAAACATCACCCAACTCTTCCCTGGCATTTCAGATCAGCAAGTAATATGATGAGGTCATGTATATATTAAAACTTGTTCGCCAAAACTGGACATCTATAAAAACCGCGCCTCCTTTGCACCTGATATAAGCCCTCTACGTGCTCTTTCCGTAGGTTAATGTGCGTATGCATATTCGTAGTTCTAGTAAAGAGGCTGGGATATCTCTTACACCTTCGGTCTGAGAAAATCGCGTTAATCTAAAGAGCTTGATGGCACTTATGTTACAGAAAGGCTATGAGCTTAGTGAGCCCAATAATTGAGTATTCATCTGTTGTGGGGTTTTTTTAAATATTGTAATTTTTTTCCATATAAGGATTTTTCAATATAAGGTGGTATATGGAGAGTGAACGGAGCAGTGAACAAACTCAAACCATCCTCAATAGCGTGCGTCTTTGGGGCAAAGCATATGAGGGTACAAAATTTCTTCAAAATATCTCAAAAATTGCGAACTTTAGGTTTCATACAAAGTTAAGGATAGACGGACACATTGGCATTGTTAAGGGTGGGTGCGCGTCCGCCCAAACTTAATATAGCCTGTACCACAAGTGGTGTAGGGTATAAAAATATAGATATTCCCGTCAGCCACATGTCATTCGCAAAACCAAGTTTTTGAAATTCTTCATATCATTCATTTGCCAACAGTGTTGATAGGTGAAATGCGCTTCAGGTCCTGCGCTATATATTCAACGATTTATTTGGCCCGCAGGAATTTGGATTTGAATGACAAGAAAAACAAATTGAAATATGCTAAATGGCAGACTTCAACCAACTAGCACATGGCAACTCCGTATGCAGTGATATTTAAATAATGACTCTATTGTGTTAAAATTTGATTAATGAAAGCAGCAGCCTTAAGGATAGTGACTGAGAGATTACGATGAAATTTCGTGTAACTTCACTTCATAGTGAATACAAAATTGTAACAAATCTTTCCTTTTTTTTATTTTTACAGTCATGTTTAAAATGAGAGATTTTGATTATAATATATATATCTATATATATAGAATATATATAGTGATTTCAAAGTGCTTGCATACAAAAATTCATTCATTATAATTCATATGTAAGCACTGTAATCAGCAATATCGCATAAACACACACACACACACACATGTATACTCAGGTATTCATTAATTTTTCGAAGTTTACAATAACAAGCATCATAGTTAAATATAATAGTAGTTACCGGGAGAAATCAAGACACGTCGTTCAAATACAGTGAATATTAAGTAAGCAGGAAAAAAAAGAAACTAGAAAAGATTGAGCACATAGTAGTCGTTATACAATGGCGCCAAGAGGTGGAATTAAGCTGAAGGTAGAAATTGAAATTGAAATTTTACGCTCATTATCATGCATTGCGATGCAGAGAACTGTGAAATAACAACCTCAGGCATTTAAAGGAAACAGGAAAGAGAAGTAAAAAAATAACAAAAATTGCTTGATGCAAATGCTATTGTTTATATACAAAGTAACAGATTAGCGAATCACTGCCAGCAAGAAAATGAAAACAAACAGGTCGGGCAAGGTCGGCCTTTAAATACCCTACACCATATTGTTTAACACGATTCTTATTTTTATTATTGAACACAAAAACAAGTAAGTATACTATAGTTGGACAAGACCAGCCGTTGAATACCCTACACTATCTTACTTACCACAATTCTTATTTGTATTACAGAACACAAAAACTATATCTTGTTTTTATATAAGGTCATATTTTTCTTGTGCCCATTTATGTGGAAGCGGGCCCAAAACGCAATCTAATGTAACACAAGTTTAATCCTCACCTAGGGCAGAATTCTAAAATAGGCGTACATTGTCTAAATTTTGTACAGTCCATTTTTATATAAATATTATGGGTCGATTTTTCTGGTCTACAAAGGATCAATTTTCGTGAATCCCCCTATTAGGATAGGACCCGAAAAATAGGGCGAGGTCGTCCAAATTTGGTTCAGTTCATTTGTTGATTTTAAATTACTATTATGATGTAATTTTCATCATGAGGCAATGACAATTATACCTTTTTGTCATGTGAACTTCAGTTTTCGCTTTATAGGAGAGGTTTCAAAAATTGCCCTAGCCGATCAAAAATTTTCATACCAATTTACAATGCCGAAATACTATTACTTAGCCACTTAGCCACGAAGAAATTTTGAAAATTACATTTTTTTTCCATATAATGACATTTCAGAATAGGGCACTATTTCCGGAGTGGTAGAAAAATAGGACCGATCCGAACCACTTTCAATAGCATTCATCATTGGGTCAAAAGACTTTATCAAAATATCTCAACAGTTACGACCTTGAAAACAACTTTGAACACAAATTTACATGGACAGATATCGGATGGAAAGACGGACGCACATGCTTAGATCAATTCAGATTATGATTCTGAATCGGTTGGCATAATAAAAGGTGGGTCTATCTTAAGCCCTTCTGCATGTTACATATTTCTGCACGGAAGTAATATACCCTATGGTGCAGGGTATAAAAAGAAATTGATGACAACACTAAATCAATCTTCATCATTATGTTACTGTCTTATTGTTTTTCTATTCAGTAGAAATATCAATACGAGCAGAAAATCACTTACCTCTTGAAAGGGAGTTACGTAACGTAATATTGCATTCTACAATATTTACTTTCTTATAAAAAAAAAAGAAATCGATGAAACTTTTTTACCTTGTTACGCAATATTTCTCTGAGTTGTATGGAAGCAATTCAGTGTTTTTTAACGAAAAGTAACGTCATTGAAAAAGTGTGACAGGTCAGACGTTCTTTTCTCTTGGGTTTCACTTTCCGCATATGTGAACACATCTAATAATATGCAATTAATTCCCGGTGCTTCAATTTTCGTAAGAGAAACTGTCAATGCATTAGCAAAAAGCAAATTTCGTTAATTATAATCGGTGTATAAATAAATTCCTGCTGTTTTTTTTTCAAAAATTCAAAGATAGAAATTGTTTTTCCCACTTAAGAGTTCTTCACTTTTGGGGGGTAAAAATTTTTGGACAACGGGTTTTTCCTATCTGCTACTACCATTTTCAATAGCAAAGCAGAAGTCAATAGCAAGGATAAGTCATTTATGCTTCCGTGCTATATAGAACTATCTAAATTCTATAGAAAAGTTCTACATATAACTCGACAAAAACATCACTTATTTGTTGTATTTTTAAGATTTGACCGGGGGTGGCTGAGTTACTGGAACAATAAACTTGGTATGGCCCAAGCACAAAATTTGCGGCGTTTGTGGGCGGCGTTACAAAGTTTTGATCATCGCTCTTCCCTAAAAGTGGGTTCTCCTACCAAAAATGTGATGCCTTAGCCTTCTTTGGGTATTTTAATCTCTAGCTTTAGAGCTAATCAACCGAACTTTCGTTCGGCTTTGCAGTTTATTGTTACAATTCAGGGCCATGATCGGGCTTTGTAAGCACTTGTAATGCCCCGAGCAAAATCTATCTTATTTCTTTGAAAATGATGTATCGTTGTCGAGAGGGTTTTATTGGAAGACAGCACTCATCTCATTATCACTATGTTATATAAAGTTTGCTTCACGCATTCATCCATTTTCGCGAATCTTCAGTTTTGTAAAGTTGCTGATCTGCTAAATACTACTACATCGATCCGAATAAGTGGTAATTGGGAGGGGCCATGTCTGGAAAATATAGCGGCTGCGGTAAATCTTCTTCACCCAAGTTGAATATTATTTCCTTGGTTGCTTTTACTGGACGCGGAAGGACATAGGCGAATTTTCATTGTTTTCAAGAGTAACATTTTTTGCAAAAACCCTCGCAAATCAACTTTTAAGGTTTTCGTAGCTTACTACATTTTGTTCTCATTTTCAAGATTTTCTTAGTTTTTCATTTATTTCGGATATGTATGTTGATAGATTCCAACTATTATGTAATTTTGTAAATTGCAATTTTTTTTTCATTTAATGACATTTTAGAATAGGACGTTATATGAGGAAAGAGTGGAGCGATCCGAACCATTTTCAATAGGATTCGTCCTTGGGCCAAAACACGTCACTATATTAAATTTCATCGAAATACCTCAAGAAGTGCGACATGTAGTTTGAACACAAATTTACATTTGCAGACGGACAGACGGACAGACAGGCTTAGTTCAATTCAAATTACGATTCTAAATCAATCGTTATGATAAAAGGTGGGTTTATCTGAAGTCCTTCAGCGCGTTACGTACGTGTGCACTAACTTAATGTACCCTGTACCACAAGTGATGGTGTAGGGTATAAAACCATAAATTTCTTGTGATTCGTCCTAATATGCTGTGTGTGACATTTTTTTCATTTCAAATATAAACCATCTTCCGTTAATTAATTCTTTTCTAGAGGATTAGTCTCTCCCCCTCTGCTTTTCAAATATAAATCTTTATTTAAATAAATAGTCATTCAATTAGTTTTATTAATTTTTTGTATGAATAATTTTTTCTTTTATTAACTTGATTTTTTTTCGCTTTAATTTTGGTTTTATTTATTTATTTTTTTTTTGTTAATTGTGTGTTTTTTTTTGTTTTATTTTTTGTTTAATACTTTCAACTATTAATAGTGTTTTTATTATTGGTTTGTTTTCATGCTTGAATTATTTTTATATAAAAAGTTTTTTTTATTTTTTTTTATTTTTCTTTTTTAATTAAATACTTTTATTACTAAAAATGTTCAGATACTTTTAAAACCATTAAAAATATTTCAATTATGACAACATTGATGTTTCACTTACACTTAACGCATTAAAATAAAAAAGAAAAATTAATTTATGAGCAAAAGAAAAAAAAACAAAAAACAAAGAAAAGATGGCTCATTATCCACTGTAGTAAACGCAGTGAAGAAATATAATTTGGTTTGCAACGATTCTTAACCACTCACCGCTTAAGGTTTTTCTTTTCTTTAAGGACATACGGACGAAAACTTCAGTCTTCGTTGATTACTAAAAGCATTTGCGAATCTTTGAGTTTCGATTCAAACAGACTGTGAATCTTTACACATGTTAGGGAATTTTCGTTAGTGAATATAAAAAAAAATGAAAAATTCGAAAACCTATGATAAATAAGAAAATAATCTGGTTAAGCAATGAGTGAATGAAGCCCAACTGATTAGAAAAGTTTGAGGTGGTTAACGTAATATCTCTGGGTGGAAGGGAAGAAGGAAGAGTCCATAGTTTGGCTACCATTTTTCGTGGCTGCCTTAACCGGTTTCTTCTTAACCTATCTGGCGGAGGAGAATTCCGAATGCTTCGATTATGTTGACAAAAGATAGTTTGACAAAAGAACGAGATGGTTGATTATGCCAGACAAGATTAATAATTTCTACGACTGACTTGGCAATTACATTCACTGATCAGAAAAGAGTTGGAGCGATGGTAAATAATGTAGTAAAAGCCAGAGCAGTTAGTATTAGAAAAGTATCAGACTCAGTGGAAAAGAGTTTAATTGAATTAGAAAGGGAATGGACAGTAAAGGACGAGGTTATCTAGGAAGAAATTGAACTTGGAAGGATATTCGAGTTGGAAAGGAGCTATACTGCCGTGGAAGTGATTAAGCCATTGAAAGCCTAAGGTGCCTAACGCAGACTCTAGACTTTGGTTAGTAAAGTGCACGATTGCAGAGAAATTAACTAAGGGGCTACAAATGGATTAAATGAAATGGCTAATCTGGCTTGAAAAGCTGTAGAAAGTTTAGAATTGTGTTAACTGAACGGCCAAGGATTTTCAAAGCATAGTGGTAATAAAGATGCTAGATTAATTAGATAGGCTAAAAAGGAAATTAGGATACCCCAATCATGCCAATATTCGGCCAAATTGATTGCAAAAAGAATAAGCTAAATAACACAACAAGTAGATTAGCAGATTACTTATTTCAAATCGGCTTGCTAGGAAGCATAAAACATCTCCGCGCTTTAGTAAGCGCACACGTTCTCCAGCAAAATATTAAGCTAGCTACTCCGAAAGAAATTGTGCTGGATAAAAAGGCTGCAAGGCTCAGGCTTAAAGTGAAGAGCGGGCATATGAGTAAAGTGAGAAAAAACTGGAGTCGTTAAGAAGACGTGACGTTTAACTGATTAACTTCAGGTTTGACTAAGATAGTTAAGAAATTCAAATTGTTTTCTATTCGCTATATAAAATCAAGTATGATTAACTACTTTGTACTATTGTGTTGGCGAGCCTATTCTCATTAGAGAAAGGGGCTGGTTACAAAAGCTCTCGCTTGGGCCCGAAATTCGTTGGCGATTCACTATTTCTTTTTATTTTCTGATGACCAGCCAGTGTAGGAATGTCCGTCGGATTTTCTGTTTTCGTTAGGAAGGAAAGAAAAGAAGGAGGAAAGGGGGCTACGGCCGCAGGCCTATGCTCGATCGCTGCTGCTCTGGACATTGAACCCGACTATATGGACTGGATAGTCCCACTTCTTATCCACTAAACTATGTGCTGGCCCTGTACGCCTTCTTAATGATTTTAAAGTGTTGCGTAACGTAAGTCATAAATTTACTTACGATGCAAAGAAGTCGAAACTTGGAGCCATAGAAAAGTGAATAAAGGATAAGCGGTTTGAACGAAGTACGGTCTACATATCTTCACATTGAACCCAGCTAGATACGCTAGATACGCTTTTCATACGCTAAACTACCCGGTGGCCCGACACCACAGGATAAGTCTCTCCACGAGGTAGGAATGGAAAAGTAGGGAGTGTGCGGGTTTTAAAGCTGTTTTTAGTCATGTTAAATGCCATTTGAATCAACGTAACCATGATCTTGTTCTTACCAACAAGCTAGATACGAATTACTGAGATTAGAACGATTAGCGAAGAAAGTCGTACTAAGGCTGAAGAATGTGTGCCCCATAGTAGACTTTTACAATTGAAGTGCTTTACATGTAAATGGTATTGTGAAACTGTTTTTCGATTAAGGCATTTGCATGCTTAAGCAATTTACAAAATTAATAAAGCTCTTAAGCGATGAGCATTAAAAATGGCTTAAAATTTCCATGAATTTCAATAAAAATTCATTTCAATATGTATTTCACTTATGGCTCATGTAACAATTATGTTATTATTTTGCTTTATTGATGTTCTTGATAATTTTTTTGTTTTTATAAAATTTCCGTGGAATCCTATGCATGTGTGTGCGTGTGTGTCTTGTTATATTATCACATGTATATATTTATATATATATATATATACACATATATCTCTGTAGGCAAATAACAATTAATTATTAATCATAATTAATGTAAATATTTACAGTGACTTCGTTTCCTTTCCTGTTTTTTATTACTATTATTATTATTACTATTAATATTATTTCAGTTTAAAGTGACGTTTTTATTATTTTGCACACATTTGTAATGATTTCATTCAGTTAGCAATATTTTTGTTTTTGTTATTTTTTTGCTTTCAACTTGATTATACATACGAACCATTTCAATTATAAAAATAAAAACAAAAATATATAAGTTTTATTATTATTAGGCTATATTTTTAATAAACTTATTTATGCTGCATTCTATCTTCTCTTCTTTTATTTTTAGGTAACGCAAAGGAATCCTTTTTTTTGCCTCATATTTTAAGCTGATTTAAGTCAATTAAATTGCTGTTGATTTTAAAAAGATATAAACTGAAATAATGTTTAATTATAATTGAAGATTTTTGAAAATTTTTTTTGTTTTTAAAAACCAAAAACAAGCTGAAAAAAAAAATGCAATGCGAACTTTTTCGTTTTTTTTTTTTGGCATGGCTTGGCTTTTTTAATTTTTTTTTATTTTATAATTAATATATTTTTCTTGCTAATTTTATTGTTTTACTAATATTTTGTATTCGATTGTTTATTTAATGTTTTTTCTTGTTGTTGTTGTTGTTGTTTCTTTTTAACAAATTATATTGTCAAGCACGATTTTTATATCAAATTTATTTTTATATAATTTTTTTTTTTGTTTCCACTTGTAATGCTTCTATGCCGCTTTATTAATTAGGAATTAGGAAAATTGCACTAGATTATATGTTCCGTTAGATCTCCGATAATTATTTGGTCTAATGCCATCGAGATTTAATGATCGCTTTGCCAGTTCCGGGGGTCATTATAGTGTGTAAAGTATTAATAGTAATAAGGGGAAAGGCATCTTGCATAGTCTCCACACTTAGAGAAGATTTTTAATTAATTGCTTGCAGGTGAGGACACTGCAAGCTTACCAAACTCTCAGAAATTTTATTACATCACTTTAATTTAGAATTCATTACTATTAGGTTACCACTACTATCGTCTAATATTCTGTATAATTTTTTGCCCTTTCGTCTGTTTTCGTCTTGATTGAAATATTAATGGAAATTTTCAAGTTAACGATCTGAGAAAATCACGAGCTCTCGGATAATTTTAGAAAGAAAAGACCGAACTTCCATATTCGATACCTAAATAGACAAGCCACAGAAAGACTCTTTCGGAAAAATGAGTCCCTGAGACGCAGCATATTTATTAGCATTTTCGTACACCACATTTTTTTTGTTTTTTTTTTGATCGTGGACAAGTCGCTCAGTAGATAATATTACCTGTAAGGAATAGAAAGAGATCAGCACGTAGGGACGGCAGCCTATTGGTTGTCTGTCTAATTGATAGGTGTTATGTTTTTTCCGACCGAGCGCACTCAATTTAGCTACAACTAAAGTAAACACTATTGCACTTGAGATTTGAATGCGCAAACACTGACTGCTTATCTGCTAGAGTAATTTTGCGATTATAAGAATTAAAAAGGCTGCGCTTATCAAAGCACATAACATTAATTCTATCTACCATTACGGGGTGTGTAACACATTTCTTCGAATTTTTGTAATGCCTAAGCATGCCTTCAACTATATACATTCTAAATCAGCTCTTGTCTTGTCTTTTGTACGTCTGTCAAGTGAGACAATTGTCTGAAGTATTTTATCTGAATTTTTCTTTACCATTAACGTCAGGTAAGTTCCAAAAATCAATTAAATCGCACTAATAATTTTCAATTTTTTTATTACTATAGATAATGCCGAGCTGATAGTCTACCAATCATAGGCATGAGGCTAAGCCAATGAATCTTCGTTCTATCTTATAAGTAAATATCCTGCACAAGTTAATATTGGTTCAAGCGTTTCAGCCCAAATCGCGTATAGCTCGATATAGTTGTACAAAGATAAGTATAACTTCTTTCTTGCCGAGAATAGGTTAAGAGGTTATGCATTAAATGAACAAAGCACGAAAGATTTATTCCTTAAATTGTAATTTTTTAATTTTTTTTTTGTTCGTAAAAACTTCACACTGACGAGCAGCTAACCGATACAATGGCTAAAAATCCATGTAGCTTACAGCTCGACACAAAGATGGCGCTCTTAGCAGCAAAAACAAGTCGTTAACGGCTGGTGGTTTAGGTTCCCAGATTAGAAAGCTGGTTACAGTGGGCGGATTTGGCTGCTTTTACAAATATTGAAAACTTGAAATATCGTGCAATATTTAAATTTAAATGAATAAATGGGAAAACAATTTTAATTAGTATTATAAATATATCAGGATATATATTTCTTCTTTATAAGCAATTATGATGAAACGACAGTTGTTTTATGTAAAGGGAGGCAATAACTATTAAGTGTACGTAAAAATTCGTTCCACCGACATCAGCTGCTTTATGAAATCGAACTGAAGCGTTAATTTTTCCCAAAAATGTCAAGCGTACATAATTTAAATATTGATATTTGAACAATGTAAGTTTCAGTTGTCTACAATCTGTCGTTCAGTGTCTATCAAAGAATATCAATTAGGAAAGAGCATTTTTATATAATAATTTTCAGCTTGAGCTGGGAAGTTTTACCACATCCTACATATACTCCAGACCTATCCTGTTCCGATTATCATCTATGCAGTCATATTTAGCAGATCAGCAGCTTTGGAAACCTTAAGGAGTGGGAAATTGGTTTGCCTCCAAACCGGATGCCGCGAAGGCATCCACAAGCTGTCCAGAAAATGGCAAAAGACCATAGATAACGATGATGCATATATCGATTGTTAAGCTTTGTGACCAATATATTTCAGATAAAGTTAAATTTTATGAAGAAACGGAACAAATTTATTTACATACCCGTTAGAAACAAAGTTTAGGTCGTCACAAAACCGCAACACCCCATTCGCAAGTACTTAATTACGTCTCCATGGTTAAGTTTTAGCAGACAGTTTATGAACTGATTTTCAAGTGGGTCAGTATTTACTTTTGGTGTAAAACAAAATTTATATCAGATATTTAGGAAAAGTTATGAAAGCCCTCTTCCAGCGAAACCCTCTCGACAAGGTTACGTCATTTTCAACGAAGTCTCCCATTGCAAATCACGAACCAAAGGAGACCATAGGTAGAGAAGAGTACAGAATGACCTAAGGCTTACTGTCTACCTATAAGAAGGTTTCGTCCATTTGTTCTTATAATGTTAAAGCACATGTGTCACGTGTGATGTGTTCGGGATCTCTCATTGCAAGTCATGGGGCGAAGAAGACCATAGGTATGTAGGGTACACAATGGCCCAGGTCCAACGATCTGCCCGTTTGGTTTCATTTGTTCGTTTCCTCCTATAAGGGTAAAGTACGCGTATTTCTCTTAGATGTAACCGTTTGTAGTGTCCGCCGGACAAAAATTTAAAACCTCTTCACATCTCCCGAACTAGCTAGCTCAGCAATGGCATTTGGGTCCGTCTCTACAATCTCCGATTCTCTCCAGGTGCCACTTAAGAGTAGCCGTTAGATTAAAGCATAAGAATCGGCAAGCGTTAAGCCTTAACCTCCTACGCATTCGTAGTAGCTTCGACCAATTTTCAGATTGGAATCCGCGAACTGTAAGACTTGGTAGTCGCGATTCTTAGCTACTCGGTCAAACATGCGGAGAGTGATCCTTCCGTCGTCATGTAAAAAAACTCTTTCTGTTTCATCTAAACGACTCCGGTACGTCGTTGTTTGTGTGTAAACTCGGCTCGAGTAGAGTAGAGAATAGAGTAGAGAATAGTGTAGTCATGGATGTATGTTTTTGCAAAATGTTGAATAGGCTGCCTTTCGATAGCACTGTTTAGAGTGCTAGCTATCGCACAAAGAAATGTTACTTTTATGTATTCCGAAACGGTTTTTTTCATTCTTTTCAACGTTTTTTTGGAAGAAATGCCGAATTTGCGCCACCAGAGTGTTCAAGGTTGTCGGCAGACCAACTTTGTTTAAAATTAAGAGGCCGATATCAATTGTTAAATTTTCAATTGTATTTAAAAAAAATACAAATTCAACGTCGTAAGAACTAGTGAACTAATTTCGGCGCGTATCCAGAAATCATATGAGTCTGTCAACAGTGTTGCCACATACATATCATGCGTTGCGACAATAAAACTGAGCTGGAAATGACAGTATTGTGCGAATCCTACAACGAGTTTCTGACGAATTTCTTATCCGAATTCGATATCGATCTCAATGAAGGAAAGGACCGCTACTATAGAAGGCATATACAAAAATATATAAAAGTAGAGCGGATACTTGAATTGCTGAAAACGTTGCTGAAGGAAAAATGTACTAAGCATATTACAACTAGGTTAGGAATTTTCCGTCAATCATTGTGTGTTCTCGGAAGTTTCTCTTAAATAAATCCCCGCAAAAAACCCTGCAAAAAAATAAAAAATAACTTAGGCTGACGTTTTTGATTTTATGTTTTTTTTTTTTTTTTGGTTTAATATTTATTAGTTCTTCTTCTTAATGCGTAATGTTTGTAACGGCGACAAAATTGATTTGTATCGCATCACGTGTAACATTTGTTTTTCATCACTAATATTAATCAACAATTAAGAGCAGCTACTTATAAATGCCAATACAAATACATATCTGCTAACAATTTTCATCCTAAATTTCTCATTTATTTATTTTTTTTTGTGTTTATAATTTATACTAATTTCTGCAAACATACACATCTGTACAGAAATAAAGAATCTCAACTGAATTTTAAATTGAAATTAAAGTAAAAAATTGTTGAATTTAATCGAATTTCAAGATCGATAAGAAGTTAAACAAATTGCTTTTTTGTTGCTGATTATAAGTATGTTTTTTTTTTTTTAAATAATTTAATAATTTACTTAATTAAAAACATCATTTAAGCAAATTTTTTTTTTTAAGTTTGTTTAATAATTTATTAATAAAATGTTCGTTTAAATGATCACAGTCAACAAATTATTTATGCTTTTCGTCTTGATATTGTTTAGTTTTATTTATTTATTTATTTCCTTTTTCTTATTCGTATTTTATTGTTGTTTTATATATATTTAATAACAAATACAAAATTAAACTAAATTAACTAAATTCTTAACCTAATTAATAACCTATTAAGCTAAAGAATAAAATAATAGAAGGATGAAAGTGTGTTCAGAAAGCAAAAGGATAATCAGGTTTTACCTCTATTATCTGGAAAATCGTAATAAATAAAATTAAAAATTGATCGCGTTTTTCAATTCTTTTTATTTTTCATGTCTCAAAAAGTCAGGAAATAACATATGATTGCACTTGAAAATTTCCATTTTTGTAGCCTACACTACTTGTGGCTGTACAAGGCTATATTAGGCTTGTTCAAATGTACTCAACACCTAGAAGGACTTGAGATAGAACGGTTCGGAACCACCTTCAAAATGAGTTTAAACTTTTCTGCCCATCTGCCCGTCTGTGCATCTTGTTTTCGTACCCAAAAGGACTTCGGATAGGACGATTCCGAAACACCTTCTAAATGGTTTTAAACATGTCCGTCCATCTGTCCATTTGTACGTCTTGTTTACTTCTGTTCAATCCATAGCCCGAAAGTTTGCAGATACTTTCATGAATTTTATTACGCCGAACTATTTTGGCTCAAGAACGATTGCTGTTGAAAATGCTTCGGATCGGAGCATTTTTACACCCACTTCCCCTATGACATGTAAGATTTTTAACGGTAGCCAGCGGCCCACTATAGTTGCTTTTACTTATATTTTAAAATAAAATTTAAAAGAAAGAACTCATATAATACTAAGTGTACTCGCTTCATTACTTGACAAATGCAAGTAAAATAGTTTTCCCAAGATTTCGTAATATTTTCTAATTTATTTTAAGGATGGATGGTTTTTAGTCATTTTGATTTGCTTAGGCTGATTTTTCATTATTACGACATTTACATTTTTTCATTATCTATATATAACATATATATACATATACATAAATTTATATATATATATATATATATATATATATATATATTATATATTATTATTATATATATATATTATATATTATTATTTAGGTATATCATGCACATATAACTGGTATTTCAAGTCTTATTTTATTATGAAAGTTTATAGCAGATATGCATCAACGAAACTTTTATAGAACATGGGATAATGAGATATGAAAGAAAGATAAACGAAGGTTGAAGTTGAAAGAATTTCTGAAATTTTTTAATAAAAACTGCTGAAAATTTTCTTAGAAAAAAAATAAACGAAATAAGAATTAAATGATGATGCTGCAGAATATTAAATTTAAATCCCTTAAATTAAATATTATATTGCGGGATATGTGGCGAAGGTAACAAGTGAAAAGTTACAAATAATAATAAAAGTCCATCAAGAACTAATTGCCGCACGGAAAGTCTAAATCCATTTTAAAGAATCCCTTTGCATACGTTTTTAAATTTTTCGGATTTTCATTTGAACGAGTGTGAAGAAAAATTAGTAAAATTTAAAAGTATTTAGGTTATTTCCTATATTAAAAATCCTAGAGCAAGGTTATATCCGATCCTAACAGCTTTTAAGTAAGAATGATTACAATTATATCCAACTTATGCAGTCGTCCAATGTTGACGAAGATTGCTTAATGTTTTGAAGTGAGTAGTAATCGTCTTGATCGTCTGAAACATTACAATTTGCACATCGAAATTTTCCAATCTTGAGGTTATGTTCGGTTTATCTAATAATCGTTTAGGGCTTTAATTTAAGTGTCGACTGTCTAACTACTTTAAACATAAAAATCTCTGCATCGAAATTTTGCTATGTTCAAGTTATGTTCGGTTTATGCGATAGACGTTGATGTAAATTATTTATGGTCTTGATCGCAAAAGCGATTAATCAATTACAATAAGATCATTGCCCAATCAATTTAAGTGCAGTCTATTTCAACTAAGACCAGATTTGATCAAAATTTTTGGGCAATATTGATAGTGAAAAGACGATTAAAGCGAGAAATATCTTAAAAATTAAACACTTTGCCGTAGACTTCTTTGGTGTTTATAATAAGCACTTGTGATGCAGCGGTGTATTAGGTTTGGGTGGAAGTATGCTACACCGAGTGAGGCTTGATATGCACTCATCTGTCATTATAGCGATCGATTCTTCTTCTTTCTTTTGTTTAATCTGCAGACTGCAATTTCTGAGATATTTTGATTAACTTTGATATACTGACGTGTTGTAGGGTAATCTAGGAAGCCGTAGCCCACTTAGTGTTTTACGCCAACAGCACGGCATGTTTGTCATGTGTTAAAGGATATTAATAGTAGCCTTGATGGGACGTGCCGATTGTACCAAAAAGCAAAACCTTAGTTCGGGTGAATACTTCCGCTGTCCGCATTTACTCTACTCTATAAACGACAGAACGTCCTTCCTTCATTTCCTAAATGCTTGTCTTCCCCTTCTCTCTTCTTTAAATAGCGTGCATTTGAAAATTGTGTTTATATTTTTTCAGCGTTTCCTAATTCTTATATGCCTTGGCTATAATTGACTAAGACTTGTGTGAAGGCTGTTAAAAAAGGATGTCTTCGGCTAATGATAAACTTTTGAAATGTGATACCCACGTTAGTGCTAACGTATGGAAACAAATCTAATGACGCAAATCTACATTCAAAGATGTAGGGAGAGAGCATCGAAGTTTCGTTTTAACCTGAAATTGGCATCAGATGTCTCACAAAGTATACATATTCGTAGCTAGCATGATATTCTAAGTTATGTCCGCGTGTTATCGACAGTCTAAGTGAAACAAAATGCGTTAGAAACCTGGCAGATCAGAAAAAATTTGTGGGTTTGGCTCTGTATTATATTTTCAGCAAACAATCTCTAATCTATGGCAGTATTATAAGCTTGTGGTAGAGTTTTCAAATAATTTCTGATCTTTCCGTCAGCTGATTCGCCATTCACAAACATTTTTATATTGTTTCTTTATCTATTCAGGGTATATATCTACTCAGGATATTCAGTAATTGATCTCAAGCCGATAAATATTGCTTGTCATACCAATTATAAGGAATTTCCTAGTATTTGCAATAATTAGCCCAAAGCAACAAACAATCAAAATTGGATATCTGAAACATCACTGTGGAGTGGAGAATTCATTCATATGTCGGTCTGATCGTTCACTGTACTTTTTACTACGACCTTGCAAAGAAGAATAAGGTTGCAAATTTTGTTTTCGTAAATCTCCACATATGAGCTTAAAAAATAAATGAAAGTTAGCTTTATCAGTGCTTTAGTCGATAATTAAGAAAACACCGAGAAGTTTTATCTTTTGTTTAAGATCACTTTGCTACGAAGGCTTAGTGCAAGGTATTTTAACATGGTCTTCCTAATCACGATGAGTAGTAGTTTGATACGGTTTCTGGGCTATCGGTGGTAGCTTTTGTAGCCTCTTTGACTTTAGCGAATCGAGCGTTATCGAAAGATATAAGACGGAGCTTATTTGACCATGGATTGCTCAGCGTATATTTATAGCATGACGGAGCCATTTGCTCAGCCCTTGTTGCAATAATTGATTTAAACTTTAGAGACCCTAGACATACCAAAAGAAAATGTGAAATAAAAGCTTAAGTGAAGGGCGGAATGAACCAAGTATTCAAAGTGGTATCTACATCATGCAAATGTTACTCAAGGCTGCCACAAAGTACGAACTGATGTATATATGAAGCCGTCAAATCGAACCACAAGGGTATTACGAAACACGAGCTCCTGTCGGCACTCAAGGGCGTTACGAACTACAGCTTCAAATAAATATGAAGCCGGAACTCAAGAGTGCTACGAAGCATGAACGCGTCTTAATATAATGTCGGCACTCAGAGGTGCTTTGAATCACGAACTAATGTAAACATGAACGCGGAACCTAAGGACGCTACAAGGTACGACTTCAAGTAAATATGAAGTCAGTACACAAGGATGTTGCGAGGCACGACCTCAAGTCAATATCGAACCGGACGTCAAGAGTATTCCGTAACAAGAACTCATATAAATATGAACTCGGTATACAAGCATATTACGAAGGACGATCTCAAGTAAACATGAAGTCAGTACACAAGGATGTTGACAAGCGCGAACTCATGTGAACATCAAACGAGATGTCGAAAGTGTTACGAAGTCGCAACTCACGCAAATATAAAGTCGTTTTCAAGGACGGTACGAAGTACCACTTCAAGTCGGAACTCGAGGATGTTACGAAGCAGGAAGTCGTGTATAAATAAAGTCGGCATTCAAGGACGGTGCGAAGTATGACCTTAAGAAAGTATGAAGCCGGAGTTGGAGGAGTTACGAAGTATGACTTCGAGTAAATATGAAGTCGAACCTAAAGAACGTTACGAATCATGATCTTATGTGAACATCAAAGGTGAATTTGAAAGTGTTACGAAGCAGGAAGTTATGTAAATATAAAGTCGGTACTCAAGGACGTTACGTAGCCGAGGTGCTCAAGGGCGTTAAAAAGTAAACGTTAAAAGCAGCACGATCTCATGTGAACATCAAAGGTGAATTTGAAAGTGTTACGAAGCAGGAAGTCAAGTAAACATAAAGTCGACACTCAAGGACGGTATGAAGTACGACATCAAGTAAATATGAAGTTGGATTTCGAGGATGTTACGAAGTACGACTTCAAGTAAATACGAAGGCGGAACTCAAAGATGTTGCGAGCCACGAACTCATGTGAAAATCAAGCGGGAATTTAGGGGGTGTTACAAAGCAGGAACTCCTGTAAACATAAAGTCAGTACGCAAGGATATTGCGAAGTACGACTTCAAGTAAATATGAAGTCAGTACGCAAGGCCGTTGCGAAGTATGACTTCAAGTAAATATGAACTCAATACGCAAGGACGTTGCGATGTACGACTTCAAGTAAATATGAAGCCGGAGTTCAAGGGTATTGCGAAGCACTCCCTCAAGTAAATGTGAGACAGGAACTCAAGATTACTCCGTTAAGTGCTTAGCAACTGAGTTCTTTTTGTATTGCTTCAAATTTAGGTAAATGGAAATCCCTGATATTTGATTTAAAAAGCGCTTTATTTTTTACAATTTCTAATATTCTATTGCCTAAAACTAATTAAGAGAAATAGGAAATAAAAAAAAAAAAAAAAAAAAACATTAAAATACAATTAATTCGAAAGATTGAGGCAACTTACAGTGGAGCTTATAATCTATGTATTGATTGCGTAGAAATTAAACAAATTTTGCCAGATAACGTCCATTGATAACTCGCTCTCTGGATATTATAATAAAATGTTTAGCGCAAAGGCCTTGCTAGGGTATGTTCTGCTTTTATTATTCTATCCGTTACATGTTGAACAGGAGTCGATTTTGTTTTTATTTTTATTTATTTATTTTATTTTTATTTTTCACCTATATAACTGAACTTTAAATTTAAAGTTAACATCTTTTGTTATTGTTTTCATTTCTTGTTGGTTTTATCTAAATTTAATTTTCAGCAGTACAAAAAGTTTCTTTCATTCAATAATAAACATATTTTACTTTTTCAATATATTTTTAGTTCACTTGTTTTTTTTTTTTGTTTTCTTTTGTTTTTTGTTTTTATAATAAATTTTCGCTTTATTGTTGTTATTGTTGTTGTTTTTTTTGTTTTTGTTGTTTTTTTATTTCTATATTTGTGTTATATACTAAGATTAGATAAATTTGTTTTATTTTTATGTATATATGTTTGTTGCTGTTAATATGTTTTAATCTAAACACTTTCATCTAAATGAAAATAAATCTCTTTCTTTAATATTCTAGTTATGTTATTTTGAATTTTGCTATGAACTCTTAAAAATTAAATGTTTGGTACAAATGTGTTTTCTTCTTTTGTTTTCTTTAGTTTTCCATTTATTTATTTATTTTTCACATCTTTCTATTTTTTTTTTTTTTTTTTTTCGTTTTCTTTTATATGAATTTTCACGATTAACCTAATTGAATATACACAGATACATATACATTTATTTACAGTTCATCAATAAAAAAAAAAATCATTGCAATTTTTCTTCTTTTTTTTTTGTTGAAAAATTTTTCATCCTCGATTTCACATATTTCTTCAAACAATTTGAAGCATCAGAATTTTCATATTTAAAGTTATCTGCAAAAACCACCAAAGTATAACGAATAGTATTGAAAGTTTTGCATAAACGCTTGAGCGGAAAAAAATGAAGATAAGTTTCTATATAAAATTTGTGCTTCCAAGGGTTGGGCTGCATGCTTGCCTTCCCTTTTTCTAAATGCTAAGATTTTTGGCAAAAACTCTTTTCTTACTATATTATTATTATTATTATTTTTTTCTTTAAAAGTGACCAATCAGTCAGGGCCGAGATGCCTCTTTTCGTGTAATATACTGATATTAAGAGAAAAGCGAAGGGAAAGGGATTTTTGCACTCTAGTGGGCGCGATCTATGAAGCACTCCGTATTGCTATGATCAAACTAAATTCTGCCGCACTTGAGATTCGAACGTCCGATTACGGACCTCGTAGTCATTATTCTTGTCTAGTCACCTAGTCCTCCGTATATTGTCAAGGCAACAATAAACCTTATTGTAAAGGCAAAGCCTTACTTGGCCTTTTTAAGGAGCAAAAATTGAAAAGAGAGCGAAAATTATAAATTGTTCGATACATAAATTTTTTGTGAAAGTAAAGGAAGTGACCACCATTGGCTCAATGTCATGTTCAGCGTTGAATTTAGACAGGCCGACTATTGCTATGCACTCCTTAAGAGATATCATTGCTTTTGAACTTTCAAAAAATTCATTATACTTGTGGTACAAGAGTATATTAAATTTGTGCGTGGATATGCGACAGCCAGAAGAACACATCTTTTATTATACCAATGGATTCGGACGCACTTTCTAAATCGATCTAAGCCTGTGTGCCGAATCCTTTTTTCACGAAACCAGACCTACCTTCTCCCAGTACCGTCTTTCATGCTGCCTAACAAAAATGCAAATTTTCAAATCCTTTTTTTTTTTTTAAATATCCCGTGAAGCCCAAGCTATCTTGACCTATCAATAGGAAATATTTTCTTTTTCGTTTCACAGATATCTATTACGAAGTTTCAACAAACGTTAAGGTTTTAATCGACCATAAACGCCGATTTAATAGTTATAGTTTCATTTTTCCTTCATTTCGGCTAAATATTTGTGCATCTCTGCAAATATTGGACATAACCTCAATAATCGCTAAATTCCTTATCTGTTATTAAAACGTATGTTCTGTATTTTCAATATTTTTTTTATCACATCTAGCGACGAAGAATTAACGATTCTTCGGTTTCATATGAACCATGTAAAAAGATGTGTCCAAAACCTCGTAAAATATAAGTATACCTTCGTGGACCGTTTGTTAAATCGTGTACGTCTGTCTTCTATCTGCTCATTCATTGGTCTATTTGCCTACTCATCTGGTTTACTACCTACCCATCTGCTCATTTGTTCGTTCGTCCGTTTATTCATCATTCACTGGTCGTTCATTCATACATACGTGCGACCGTATACCCGTTGTTGAATCTATTCATTCTTCGATAATTGCTGTTCAGATGTTCCACCGCGTCTGGGAGTTCAACTGTCCATACCTGCGCTTATCCGTTCACGAGTCTATCGGTACGTTGGTATCTCCACATTTCTACCCCGTCCTTATATCTATATGCTTATATATCTGCTCCGCCCGTTACGTTTATTTTGTCCTTATATTTATCTGTCCATAGGTCAGTCCGTATGTCTACTTTTTCAAGACGTCTTCTTCGTTCTTATATTTGTCCGTCCATACGTTCGTCCGTATGTCAACTTCGTCGGCATATCTACTCCGTCGGTAGGTCTACTTCGTCCTTACATTCATCTATCCGAACATTTAATCCGTCCGTATGTCCATCCCTTACCTCATACGTCCGTACATGCAAGTCTTCACGCGTCAGTATCCTTTTTTATTAGTACGCAGATTATCCGTGTAAACGCTAACTTCAACACTGAAACTCGATGGTTCGCCCGAACAATTTAACCATGTATAGGCCAACAATATATTATAAAAGAAAATTATAGTTTATACATTATAGCAAATGTCGATATAAGACTTTATATAAATATTTTTGAAAACCACCTGAGAGTTTATTCCAAAAGTGATTGTTGCCTTACAATGCCTTTCAGTAACAAAATAATTGATGTGTTTTTATGTATCAGTTGAAAATAAACACGAAATCCATCCAAGGACGAACGTAACTTTCCTGTTGATTATCTCCTTGCATTTTTAAGACAATTTTAAGGTCAAATTTGATTTGTTGGATTGGAAAAGTGGTTTTCTCGAATCATTTACAATTAAAAACGTTGTTGAAAGAAGAAGAAGATATGATTTCAGAGAAGAATAATCTCATAACGAAGAACGATTTTTTTTTTCTTGCTATGAACTGTACACATACTATTTTTTGTTTTCTTTCTCTATTCGTTTGTTTCTTTTTTTCGTGTGTGTAAAACTACCTGAAAAATTACTTTTCTACATCATTCGTTTTATTCTTTTAATTTTCGTTTTTTAATTAAAATTAAATTTAATTAATCTTAGGAATTATTCATCAGTTGGATCAATTTTTTTTTTTTTACTTTAATTTTCATTTCGTTCATTTTTTAATTTATAGTATGTAACCTAAATACTTGTTGTTGGCGTGTGTATGTATGTTGAGTGTAAGTTTTGGTTGGCTGTTAATATGTTGCTTGTAATGTTGCGGCTGTTTTTTTTTTCCTTTTTTTTTTTATATTAATATCTGATGTACGTTTGTTAATCAGTTTCATTGAATTTCCTATTGTTTTTTGTTACTTATGTTATTGTTTTTGTTGTTGTTAGAATCAGGTGTATCCACCACGCATCGATGGAGTTATATTGCAGTTGTCTCTTTGTTTGTCATATCTAGATCACCAACGATGTCAAAAATCACATAACGTCCGTCTGTCATATCCATACATATGTCCGCTTAGCTGTATCGTCTCTGTTAATGAAATGCTCCAAATGGTCGCAAAATCGCTTGATGTGAACAGATCAAATTGATATTGCTTATAATGTCAGCAGAAATAAATTTACAATAACTAAAGATTGGTCCATATAACAGGTATTGTAAGATCTCTTGATCTTGAACCTTTG
The DNA here is from genome assembly GCF_014805625.2 of Glossina fuscipes. Lineage (NCBI taxonomy): Eukaryota > Metazoa > Arthropoda > Insecta > Diptera > Glossinidae > Glossina > Glossina fuscipes. The sequence continues at coordinate 310,531 of NW_023998457.1, forward strand.
TCTTTTAGTTTGACTTTCCTTCTATTCGCTTTTCTATCGCTCGCTGTTACTTAGCTTGAGAGAGAAAGATATATCTTCATGTATCAAGTGTACATAAAATTGATAACCATGGACACCGATGCAAAAGGTCGCGGTTCGCCCCAAGACGTTCAATTCTGCAAAGGAAGAAAAGGTCGAATAAGACGAAGTTTTCCATATTATTTTAATATTGAAAACTGCTAGACGAAAGGAGCAGTTAAGAAGGTCTTAGAATTTAGTTTAGGTCCACCCCTATTAAGAAAGGATTGATGAGTAAAGCCAAGCTTCATTTATCCATGTTCGCTCCGTATTGAACGTTGACGAGATCCGCTGAAACCGACGGCTGGAAAAAGACAGTTCATGAAATCATGAAATTTAGTTGCAGTCCTATTCCAATGAAAACGATTGTCACTCCTTACTCGGATAAAGCCGAAAAAGGAATTGAAAAATTGGCATCCTTTCATGGTCATTTCAAACTGAAAGTAGGCGAAACTTGCTGAAATTGACGAGAAGAAAGAAGCCATTAATGAAATCTCATGAAATTTAGTTGCGATCCTTTCCAAATGAAAACGATTGTGACTCCTTACTCGATTAAGGCTGCAAAAGGAATCAAAAATGTCGCATACATGTATGGTAATTTCAATATGAACGTTGACGAAACTCGTTGAAATTGCCGAGAAGAATGAGACAGTTAATAAAGTCATGGAGTTTAGTTGATGCCCTTTTTAATTGAAAACGACTGGGACTCGTTACTCGGGTAAAGCTAAGAAAGAAATTGACAGAGTTGCGCCTTTTCGGTCCGTTTCGCATTGAAATTTGCCGAAGCTTGCTGAAATTGATCAGAAGAAAGAGACAGTTAATACAGACACGAAGCTTTGAGCTTGTTGCCTTTAGAGAATGAGTGAGGTACATTAATCCGATGAGATCGATAAAAGGCATCGACAAAATCGCATCGTCTCTCC
>NW_023998457.1:311520-384213 GCF_014805625.2 Glossina fuscipes
AGGTCTCTCATTAATCCGATGAGATCGATAAAAGGCATCGACAAAATTGCATTGTCTCTTCAAAATAGATGATTAAGAAAAGACACGAGTTAGGTTAGATTAGGTGAGACCGATAAAAGGCAAAGGTGTCTCCCCCATCGAATATAAAATATTATCGTTTCCTATGGATAAGACAAAAAAAATCGTTGACGAAATTTACCGTTGAACAAATTCACAGGTCATCATTGGCAAGCCAAGAAAATAAGAAAAATTCTATCAATTCGGCGAAATGAAAAAGGAAGTCGATCGACCAGTGTCTTTCCATATTGAGAATTATAAGTAACAGGACGAATAACGATTTTTTATAAAAGTCACGAAACTTAACCAAGAGGATAAACAATTTGGATTAAAATGAAAGCAACAATACTTGATTATAGGAATATTATTGAAAGTCAGTTGGATCGGTTTGCAACTAAGTGGCCTGAATAAAAGTGAGTATTAAAAAATAAAATATATTTTTAGTTATGTTATTCAAGTAATGGAGTTGATTTGAAAAATAATTTAATGCCAAGTGGTGGATATTTCAAATTCGTCCTGAGACGAATGCGTTTTTCTTAATATATATATACATATCTATATGTTTTAGTTTCTCTGATTATATCTTATTTTCTTAATAAAATTACTGATTGATTCTATACACAAGCTTAAATATGTAACTTAATTAAATTTATTTATTTAAATAATAATTCTTTGTGGGCAGTTGCCTTTGCTTTAACTTGTTGTTGTTGCTGTTTTTCTTTTCTTTTTTTTCATTTTTTTTTTTTTTTTTGGTTTTATTTTTACATATATTTTTATATCATTTCCTGTTTAGTTGCTTGTTGTTGTCGTTTTTTTTTTGCTTTTTTATAGTTACACAATTTAATAGTCGTCTAGTTTAGTTTACACAAATACATATAAATTTCTAGTTTTTCATTTCATCATCAATTGTGTCTGTATGAATGTATGTATATATGTTTGTATGTTTAACTGTATAGTAGGTATCTATGTATGCATTATCTTTGAGTGAATTTAATCAACATCAGTTTTGCTAGTATATGCCCTTAAACAATCACACAATACAACAGTATAACAATTGTCTACACATGCCCTTCGTTAAAGGGTTTGTTTATACTTTGGAGTCTGTTTTCGTTTTTTCTTCTTTTATTTTTTATTTTCTATATTAATTTTTTGTTTTTTTTTTATTATTATTATAAATGAATTTATTTCGGTCTTTGCTTCTCTATGTAAGTAATACTCCTTAATATACTTAAATATATTTTTGTATATAATTCTCGCTTACATGGACTTCTTGCATATGTGTGAACTTATCTCTAAACTAGTAATGCATGTTTGTGTTTGTGTGTGTGTGTGTGTGTGTGAATGGCTGTAAATGTTTGGATTTTGTTTTGCATTTCTCATATTCTTCTTCTTTTTCGGCTTTTTCTTCTTCATATTCCCTTAATATATTACATTGTTAAGTTTAAAGTGGACGAGGAGGGCTTTTTTCTCTTTTATTTATTTATTTATTTATTTTTTTTTTTTTGAAGGAGTTAATTGGTATTTTTGGATTTTTTGTATTTTCCTTTTTTTTGACTTTCATGTCTTCTCATGATTGTTACATATATTTTTCTCCTTTTAAAATTGATTGACACTATGATGGAAGAACAAATAGATTATCCGTATTACTAGTAGTCGTAGTTGTTGTATTAAGCTCAGCAGTTGTTGTTATTAGCTTTTGCTAAAAATCGCTACTTGTCGATGGATTACCTAAATTGCTCTCCACCGTGTCATCTTTATGTCAGAGTGGTGGCTTATAGACTTCAATGGCCGGCGTCAGCATGTCAACCCGTGTTGATATTGAAGTATCACTGAAAAGATAACGAACAAGAACAAATGAAAATAACAATAAGATTAGTAAGTTAGAAGCAAGTGTTAGATCAAAAAAAAAAAAAACAAAAAAAAAATTCATATAAAAATACAAAGGGTAATAGAGATTAAGGAGAGGTTGTGTTGTTAAAGTTTTTAATTAATTTTTTTTTTTTTTTTTAATATATACACTCGCAGAGAAACAGTATTAGCAGAGTACGGGAAAAATAAAAGAAAAAAACCAAACAAAAGACTGCAAATAAATAAATTTTTTATTAAAAAAGTTTTTCATACAAAATTTTTCCATTAAGCCCGCGTTTTAATTTTAAGATTTAAAGGGATCTACTCTAAAATAGTAAAGATAGGAAATTGCTACAAGTATGGACAAGATGTTTAAGAATAAATATGGTTTTCTTCTTCCTTTCCTAAAATGTTGGGCCGCTAGGCAGTACATTTCGTCTCTTTTGAATAGAAAAATGGACGGACCAGTGGATGGATGGGCAGGCACACCTAAAGTAAAAAAAAGAATATATTTGGCGTACGTCCCTCTCTTGACGATGGATACACGTCGGAAAAGACTTCTTTACTGGCCTTTGTGTGTAAATGCGTTGATTCATTGACAAGACACAGCGGTGCTCTATTTGCTCAATACATCATACTTCATATATCGTATATGATACAACAGATTATTTAAGATTGGAAACCTTTCCTTTAAAATGTTTAATCTTGAAGATGCTTTTCATGGGACTTAAACTAGACCGGCGACTGCTGATATAGCACATAACCTCAACAGTTCGAAATTTTGATTGCAAAGTTTCTGAGGTTTAAAATTCTTTTCACTCTAACACAAATCAAGTCGGATATCAGACATAACCTCGTAAGTTCGAAACTCTGTTTGCAAAAACTCTATTCTTTGAGATGCTCCTCGCTTTTAAAAATTACTGAGATTGGGCATAGTCTCGAAAGTTCGAAATCTTGCTTTTGAAAATTTTTGATATTTAAAATGCTTTTTATTTTACCAAAATCAAGGCTTCAATTGACTCCAGCGGCCTTGTGCTAATTGCTGACATTGTACATAACCTGATAACATAACATCAATTTTGTTTGCCAAGCTTTTGACGCTTAAAATTCTTTTCGTTTTATCTCAAATCAAATCGGATATCAGCCTTAATCTCAAAACTTCGAAATTTTATTTGCAAAGAAAAATTCTATTCCTTGAAATCAGAGATCAGGTACAGTCCCAAAAGTTAGAAGTCTTGCATAAGAAACTTTAACTTTAAAGTGGTCTCCGTTCTACGCAAATCATGGCTAGAGATTGGATATAACCTCAAAAATTGCTTAAAGATTCTTTTAGCTCTAACTCAAAACGATTTCGAATTCCATATTTGACGATTGCAGAGCTCCGATGTAACTTCGATTGATTAAATAAATGTCTGAAAATTTCAAAATATATTCTTTTTCAAGTTTTTCGGCATTGCCGGTATGCGCTTGTATGTCGATGCATCTTACAAGAAAATTCTTTACACATTATGAGTGTGTAAAAACTGCTTCGGTGTAGGCAAGCGATAATGATTGGCAGCTCTTTACCCATAATTTTAAATTTATTGATTGATATGTAAGGGAATACGTGAAAAAGGACATAATACCTTAAAACGTGAAACAAAAACAGAAACAGAAGACTACCGCATCCAATGTCCCGCTGCGTTATTGCAGCTTCCGCTCATTAATTTCCGTTCAACTTTTACGAATTTATCAGTTTTTAACTCAATCACGTATACGTTGCATGGACCGGTTGACGCTTCATGTGCAAATAATAAAGTAAACGAATGTGTGAATTGGTTTATATTTTTTAAAAGTTGAAGACAAAATAAAAAAAGAAACCAGATTTATGTAATAAATTGATGTCCGTACTGACTTCCGCTATGTTGTAACAAGACTTGAAGAATTTTAAATATTTAAAGAATATTTTTTTTTGTTTTTTTGTTTTATTATTAACATGTATGTACGTATAAGAGAGCAGAGAGGTAAAGTTTATGGCGGCATGCATGCAGTAGCAGGTAAGAAAACAATGCCTTTGAAAATGTATGGTATGGTATTTTGAAAAGCTTACTTTACATCCGGAATTGCCTGAAAATATGAATACTTTAAGTTTTATTCATTTAATTGTAGCATTGCTGTAGTGCTTGTTGTACCACCCGATAAGATACAACATAGAGGATGTTGATTTTTGACAAAATATATATATGTGAAGTTAGACATTTGACTATCAGCAACAAAATGAATGGCCCTACATAAGTTTGCAGTTATGATGCAAATGAAGAGTTTTTCAACTCAATATCGCTTGAAGTTGACGTACGAAACGTACGAAACAAAACTCAACATTTGTGGTAAATAAGTGACGTGAAGCGACACTTTAGTTCCGTTTTATAACAATAAATGGTAGTCTGGGTATACAAAGAATTTTAATAATAGATATAAGGATATCATAGTACTGTCCGCAAAACGATGAATTATTTTCAAATGAAAATGATAGTACGTTTGTAGAATTTAATAAAATGAAAGGTGATAAAAAGTGGTCAGTGAATGAAATTTAAAATAAAGCAATATAATGTTGAATTGCTCAACTTTACATAAAATGCGAATCGCTTTGAATACAATAGAAAAAGTTGAAAACCAATTGATTCCATATTGAATAGTATCACGAAATTTCTCTTAATTTAATTGCGCTATTAGAGCCTTCGGGTATATGAGGTTACGGTTTTTTCCAAGTTGCTTACCTTTTTGTGATACCCTCGATACAGAATACAAGTCAACTTTTACATTAAAATATATAAAGCAAGTAAAAACGCTATAGCGGGCCATTGCCCAGCATTAAATACCTTGTAGAATACCAGTACTAGAAAGTCATTCTTTTCAAAATAAATCTTTATTTGAGAAAGAATCGAAAAAGTGATTTGATGCGAACCGTTTTCAGTAATTTTCTCCCGTATGGCAAAACACGTTAATGTACCAAATTTGAGTATAAGAGTACAGAGATGGGCATTAGAAGCACAGACGGACAGACAAGCTCACATAAATATAATAAAAGATGGGGCTATCTCACAAGCCCTTCTGAGTGTCATAAACTTAATGCATCTTGTAGCAGCAAATAGTGTAGGGTATAATAATTTCATCAAAATATCGTGAAGATTGCGACCTGAATATAAGAAATCAAGGCAGACAGATGTATAGACGGACAGACAAATCTAAATGGATTCGGAAAATGCTTCTGAATCGGTCCAAGTAGTGAATAGTGGGTCGGTGTTACATACATAAGCACGAACTTAATTTGCCCTCGTGCCACAAGTGTTCAACATATAAAGGCAAGCCTGAAAGCCAGGATGACGGTAACGAAATCATCCCTTTGTATGGAAAAAAACGCAATTGTTGTTGCTATTATGCAAAGGCGATGTTAAGATCAAATTGTCGTCAAATATAGGAAAATTGCACAAGCAAAGAATTTGGATTCGTCATGAATTGACGGAGGTGATACTTGATCAAAGGCATACCGCAACTGCGCATCTCTTTTGTCTCGGTATGAAGGCGATGCTTCCTTGCACCGAACTGTAACTGGGGTTGTGAAATGGGTACTACACAATAAGCCACAATCGCTTTCTTGCAGAATAGTATCTGCATCGACACCCTGATCACCATTAACAATGAATAACATTCTTGTTTGTGTGCGATGGGATTTTTCAGGAATTGCTTGAAACTGGTCGGACCGTTACGGCGACTGTGCATTGTGAAAAAGTCAAGCGAAGGAAACACGGGCTCATAAAATAACCATTTGTTGCGGTCAATAGCAACAAGAGAACCCTTCAGCATGTTAACGCGAGATTTTGCGCTACAAAAGTAACACAGGAAAAAATAAGAGAGCTTGGATTGGAGCTTTTACCTGACCCACTCAGGTCTTACGACGATGGGCTGCCATTTTTTCAGTTTGCTAGAGTATACATGAGGAGGTAGAAAATTTAACAATGTTGGGGAAGTGAATACACAATTGGAAAAGTTTTTTATGATAAATCGAAGGGGGTTTTCTTTCTATACCCTAAAGCGGTCGTTGCACAAAAATATATTATGATTATGCGGATATATGTAACATCCAAAAGGGCTTGAGATAGACCCAACTTTTATTGTAACGATCGATTCAGTAAGGGATTCTAAGCTTGTCTGCCCGTCTGTTCGTCTTATTTTTTGTGTTCAACTTATACGCTGCAAGTTTTTGAGATACTATGATGAATTTTGATGCGGTAAAATGAAGACTATTGAAAATGATTTGGATCGGATTACTTTTAGTATTACGACGTAAGGCTAATTATAATCTATTCTTGTCATGTTTTTAGTTAAGTTTCAAAATATCATTCAATGCGTACATAAGCTTGGATCCTTTAAACGCTTAATGAGATCTGCAGAAACTCGTTTTGCTCGTTTTTCTAATCAGGTGCTTGCTCTTCTTACTAACAAAAAAATTTTCTTTAAGAAGCTAAAGAATTTGTTGCAATTATTCTTACATAACTCACTTTTGTCATGCATAAATACGCAGACAATTAAAAATAACAAAGAAAAGTACCAACAGTTATCTACGATTATTCATCTTTAGACATGTTTCATCTTTTCCTTTTTGTTTTTTGTTTTTTTTTTTTTTTCATGTTCATAACTAAACAAGCTGTCCGTTTTACCTTTTTTCATGTTAGTGAGTTACGTTTGTACAGAATTAAATAGAGCTTTGGGAATTTGCAAGTGCGTGTGTTATGTGTAGGCAAATATGCTCAAATAAACAGTTTGTCATCAGTTTTTGATCTATATATGAGATTAAAGTATAATAGAAAAACCAAACTAACCGCAAACAAAGCCAAATATCACTTAGTTATTTACACAAAGAAACATATACCAGCATATATGCACGAACATATACACACAATCACACGCAGAGCCAAATTCAAGCAAAAGAAAATATACGTATATATATATATATATATAGATATAAGTATATATATATGGATATAAGTATTTTATGACCTTTTATTTGATTCTATTGATGCTGCTGCCGCAACAACAAATGTAATAGCAATAGCAGTAATGGCAACATGTGTGACGCCATTTGTGCAATTTATATGTAACGCTTCAATGCTTTGTTCAATAATTCTAACGCACACCGTTACAATCACATAATATCAACGTCATATATTCTGTTGTGTATGTGTGTGTGTGTCTGTGTGTGTGTATTACGTATTATAATCGTTTACCAAACCATATAATATCGTTTATTATACACACACAGCCACACAGACAGACACACACACACACACATGAAAAAAATCTTTTACGGTATTCATAACAATCAGCTGAGACTAAAAGTGGAGGATGAATTCATATTCGTAGGCAACTGCATGGCTATGCTTGTGCGTGCATGTGTGGATGTGTGTCCCCATCTCATTATAATAGTTCGTTTGCTATATTTATTGTATATATATGTGAATATTCGCGTCGTTTTTTTTTTTTTTTTAAGTGTTTGTTTGTTTGAGACACTTTTTGTTTTTGTTCTCGTCATCGTCGTCGTCGTCGTCGTCTACTACAATACAATAAATGTAATTGCTGAACGGAGATTTGAAAAAGGTTTTGTTTTTGTTTTCTTTTTTTTTGCCACCCGTTTTCGTTTTTATTTTTATGTTCTATTGCATTTATATGACCATAGATGTGGATGATGAATATAAATCTGTTTGCTGTTAGGTATAAAACAAGTGGTTTATAAAAAAATAATGAACGGCACACAACAGCAATCCATCAAACAAGAAAAGGAGAAGAAAAAAAAAAAAAATAAAACAACAGTGATTATCCTTACAGCAGTTACCTTTGTTCTGTATTGCATTTATGCATAAACTTGCAGCGAAAAGGTAACGCATTTTAAAATTAAAAATATTTATTCAAAAATTTTCTTTTAATTTTTATATACATTTACATTTTGGTAATTTTTTAGAAGCTTTAGAAGCTCTCTCTCTTCATTTTTGTTTTGGTTTTTCTTAAAGTTACCAGTCACGCCGGGCATGTCTCCTATATGCGTTGGTGGTCCGTTGATGGTTGGGAAGGATTATAAACAGCGAAAGGGGGAACGAAAATGAGGAGTCCCTGTGTATGTTAGATTTGAAAATAGAAATTGGAAAGTGGAACGTGGTAGGAAAGATCATTGTTCTCTTTCCCTCTATCTCTCACTCTCTCCCTCCCTCTCTCGATGCCCCACAGAGAGTTAGATAATCCCTACAAACTCCAGCTGGATTTCCAGATTTATTAATTGGGCATGACCCAATAAGTCCACTCTGGGGGATGTTGAGGCCTATCATTATTTTCAATTATTCGGTTTAGGAATGATGAAAACCATAGCCACCACGATAGTCTCCGTAAAGCTTTACCCAGTAGTCAGGACTTGGTACCACAGCTAAAGGACTCCATTCCCAGGAACTTCCTCTACGTAGAGAAAGGTAGCAAGTGGGCTCCTGACACCGATGGAGCTTAAATCTAGTCTATAAAACTTGTAGTCATACTTTATCCGACCTAATCGATCTTGCTTTTGGACCAACCATACAATCCTGGCTAGCCAACACCCGACTACCCGTCTTCAAGATATATTTGCGTTGGATGCTACGTCTGACATGACCTGCTCTATGCACTCGAGTATCAACGTAATTTACGGAACCAGTTACAATACAATAACAGCTGATTTGTATTACCTCCAAAGCAATAGTCTACGAGGAAAGAAGAGCTCAAAGAAAAACTTCTTCCAGTGTACACCTAACCTGTCTATCAAAAAACTTGTGCTCAGATATATATTCAGTTTTTGACAATATTCACGAAAATCAAAATTTTAATCATCTAAGCTGTTCTAGTATGTCTAGAAAGCTTGTTAGCCGTAATGTACGCTCTATGAAACTTGTATTAGAACGGAACTATTTAATAAGCCCATAATCTACTCAAGGAGAAATAACTTTTGCATTTTTGAAGCATTTCCTTGGTTTAAAGCGGATCCAAATACGAACATAATTGCGGCTCTCATCAGATGTCGACCACAACTGTTTGTAATCCTGCTCTTATTTCCTCTGGCTTTCAAATGATCTCTCGTGTCCGTTATTCCGTCTGCAAGGAATCGATAGTTTAGCTATGAGCTGCCAATAGAACATAATAGACCCTAATGGAGATGACGGCTTATGAATTCCTTACTCGTTACTTGCGACTCCTTTTAGGTAAATACTGGCTTCGGTTAAATCGTTTGTAAGCAATACTTGATAGACTAGTTATTAGCTCATAATACTGCATTCCTTTCCCATTTGATCAGTTATCGAGCAAGATGTGTAATTCATCAAGCTTGGCTACTTCGAAAAGATTGGCCAGTTGTGAGTAATACTTTGTAATAGATAATTAATTTCCGAATCAATCTCTAGCTTTTTCTGCTCGCCTATTGGAGTCAGGAGAGATATTTACTTTGGCTTGCATCATTCCTGTGTTTCGATCATTTTATCTTTGCGTTACTTTCCTCCTTTAATCGTTAAAAATGTTCCCCTTTGAGAGAATTGAAATAAGACATAAATATATTTCAGTAAACTCCTTACATACAGTCGACATCTAAGTTTGTCCACGTGAATCATTAACTGTTCACGCTGTCTGCGACAAGGGCACTATTTAAAGCCTTCACTAAGTAAGTGGATTCCCTGTCAAAGTTACCAACAACTTGACAAGCCATGTCTATGTGAAATTGAGTCTATACACCATGTCTCGAGTTCGCTACAAGCTAGTAGTTAAAATCTCTCTACACTATAGTTCCCTTCATGTCATTAACACTCAATCGAATATAGACGGGGTAATCTGGAAAGTTAAGTGAAACCGCAAAAGATTGATGTTTCTTATGCATTTTCGCAAAGGAATAATACATAGACGCAATTTATATATATATATATATATATATATATATGCGCATATTTCTACACACACGTGTATATGCATATACGTATATATGTTTATATAAATGTATACCTGAAATGTGCGTACCTTGCTATATAATAACATTCTGTACGACGGCAAAGCTGACGTCTATAGAAATTTATGCGAATTTAAATTAATTGTTACCGCAAAGTAAAAATGTTATTACATTTATAACAAAGCCACAACATTGTTGAAAAATTGCAAAATTTATAATTAACACCTACGACTACGTGAAAACAAAGACACATATGGGTAAATACCAGCTATTTTTAACCACAACAATAATAGTAAAGAAAAATGAAAAAAAGAAAAAAAAAAAAGAAATGTTTGTGGTGTAAATCGAACCTTTGGATTCCTTTTATATGAATGCATTTTTGTTTTTCCTTTTTTTTCTGTTTTTATATCCATCTCTTGAGCATAAGCATACACTTAGCGCGACTCTTCTATTATGCATTTTTATTAGGTGTTAAAAACAGCACAAGAGAATTAATTTGTTTACTTAATTTTTTGCGTTTTAACGAAACTTTTAATTTAAGTAATTATTTGTTTTGATTTACATAATAATTACTTGCTTTACGGTCTTGAAAGAAGTCACTTTGTTAGTCGTAATTATTGCAGAAACTTTTCTATTTACTTCGCTTTGAATTCGGCCACTACTCTCATTATGAACTGTCCATTTCTTGGTTGCTTGGGTATCTTTTATAACATTATCCTAACGAAATGGGAAAGATATGATCTTTAATAATAAATCCACTCCACTTTCTTGCTTTTCTTTTATTTTCGGTCCCATAGGTATTAGAAGCTATTCCTCCTTTCTTTCTTCGCTTTTATTTTTGGTACCATGGGTGCATAGGAGCCCTCGAAGCAATGTGCCAGTTTCGGCCCGATAGAGGGAACAGGCCATTGCGGGAGTTTCATGCTAGCTATGCCTAGTGAAGATCGCGGAAAAAGCTTTTTGCTTGATGTGGAGTTGCATGTCAACCGCGTGCTTTATCCACAGATAGGCAGAGGTTTTAAATAGTTCGTCGCTCTCAATAGAGGAAAGAGGGGCGGTGGATGGAGGAGGAGGTGAAGGGGAAGGGGGTTTATGGTACATTTTTCGTTTCGGTTAGTTTTTGTTTTTGGAAAACTTGGCGATTATTTCTCAGAAACCTTTGGAGAGATGCCACATTTCCCCTTTGCATATCCTGTTGATATTGAAAAGTTCCCTTATATTGAAGATCAAAAGAGAAAATTTTCCTATTCATACCGATCAACTAAAGACTTAAATCCACTCAACCGATAATTGATGACTACAAAGTAAGATTATATCCCTAAAACGGTAGTGTTATATCTATACATATATTATAAATATCGCTGCAAATATTTTGATCTTAAAAGCGTTTCTCGACCGATGACAGATATCAGACATAATTTGCAGTATTTTCTTGCGAAGATTAATTTATCTTTATATAATCCGTATAAAGGAACACAACTTCGATAAAATCCGACCCATATTTGTGCGTTAGAGGGATCGGATCCAATTTCAATATTGTGAAAATTTAGTTCTTCAAGATTGATTTTGCTGCGCCTGAATCAAGGCTTTAGTCCACCGCCACTTAACGCTTAATTGCTTACATCGGCCAGTATAATACACAGCCAAATTTCGCTGGCGGGAGTTTTTGACCTTGAAAATGATATTCGTTGTGAGGGGTAAATCCTTCTTCCACAAACCCACAATTTATACCGCTCTAATCAATAGACGACAGCTGTAGACCTGGTATATAACTTCAATGTTGCGATATTCGCTCCAAGTTTTAATCGGCTCTGATTAACATTTGATAATTGTGGAGATTAGACATAAAGTGAAATTTTTGTCTTGCTAGAGCAACCATTACTCATACCAGAACTTTCAATGACTCTGATTGGCATTTTAAGACTGCTAAGATCAGATATAACCTCAAAATTTCAATATTGCTTTTTGCGAAGACTTCGCTACTCGCCTTACTAAAACTAAAGTTTGAATGGATTACGATCAGCATTTGACTTTAAATGCAAAGTTCAAATGTTATATTGAAAATGATTCTTAATCTGATCCTATATCTGATCGGTCAATTTTAATCGAAACAGAGCAATGTTAAGGCCGACCCAGTTATGAAAGCTGAACATTACTGTACTTCTGCATGAAAATTTTATAAGCTTTCTTCCTCGAGTTATGGCAAGGATTTAATCAACTTCGATTGGCAATGATCTAACATAACCTCAATTTTACGAAATTGTAGGGCGAAGGTCTTTAACCCTTAACATGGCCCAGCTAATATTCGACAATAGCTGAGCTGTTAAACTGACCATTGCGAACTTCTTTGTTGTTTTTTTGTTTTGACAAGATTTTTATCTCATTTCGATTCAAATCAAGTGTCTAATGGATTCTAAACGCCATTGAATTCCTGCATCGATTGGAGGTAATCTCGTCATTTGTCAGACAATTATTTCGTGAATTTCTATTCCTTTTGTTTTAAACAGATTGTTTACATATCCCGATAGGATAAGATTTTGTTAACTTAATACCTTCCAAGTTTACTGCGATGTATCCCATAGAGCGGGTGATAAACGGAGTGGAAAATTAGTATACTCCGAGAGCATACCTGAAGTCTAAAAGCTCGACTCGAGAGAATTTGACCATGTTTTAATAAACGCACTTTACAAGACAGATATATCTTTATCATATATATATATATAAAAATTCTTCTAAACCTATTAATAAAGAAACAAAATCAAATGAATCGTAAATGTTCATGAAAATTCATTGAGCTTAAAAGGATAATACAATATTTTATATATTAAAAGATTACGTTTCTCTTACGTTAAAAGAAAAATTGATTCGAATTAATCTTGTTGTTGACTACCGATATTTCCCGTCTATTCGTGTTTTCAAATTGAATGTATGTAAATCTTTTCGAACATGTAATAGAGTTTGAAGTCTAACAGAAGAAGAAGATAAATAAGTAGAAGCAGAAGCAGAAGAAGAAGAAAAAGTAGTAGAAGAAAATTCAAAACAAAGACGGTAAACAAAACAATCCATCACTTATTTCCGTTTTTGCGGTGCTCCGGGCGTGTTTCCTTTCTGTTTTGTTTTCTTTTACTTTCATTCAGCAAAAGCTAAATAAAAGCCCAGTTAAAGACAAAGGCAAATGTAATATGCACCTATCCTTAAAGAACATGACGCTTAGTTTCTTCGCATTTATTTGGCATTTATCTAAAAATTTATGAATAAATGTGCTTATGTGTATATATATATGCATATGCATATGCTTACGTGAATGTTCGATTTTAAACTGGCATGCCCGTACTGTGCAGTCACGTGAAACTAATCAATCAAAATGAGTGAAAAAGTCATTTATTTTTTTTGTTGTTGTTGTACATTTGCACGTATACATATACACACACATTTGTATTCTTCAAGCTGTTCGTTCGTACTAGTCATATGCATAGTCGTTTACGTACATTGATAGATGAGAAAAAAGAAAAAGAAAGGAAAAAAAAAAAAACACAAAAGAAAAGAAAAGAAAATAAAAAACTAAACAACAGCAGTAAACAATTTTCAGTAGAACATATATTTATGCAAACATGTCTGCTTGCATAATATATATACAGGCAACCCTCGCGTAATACGGTAATTTGCACCGTGTCCAGATCGTGTTATGTAAAATTTTTTTTTCTTTTTACTTTTAAACTAAACTAGCGTATAGAACATAAATCAAACAAGCAAGAGCATTACAGTTAAGCAAAGCCGGCCCTTAGATACGCTACACTAGTACATTTGCTCACTCGTTTTGGTAATAGTACAACAAAAATTGCACATTTTTTTTCTGCAAAGGCATATATTTTTATGAATACACGCATAGTTAATTTTACTGAAAACAACGTATGACGTAGTCCAAATTTAGAAAAATTAATCTACTTCGCAAAAATGGTATAATTTTTTAAGTTTACCTCATAGAAAACCTAGAAATTTCCATGATTTCCATGATAATCCTTATATATGTTACGATTTAAAAAGTAGACCTATCTGATTCAAATTGTGTATCGTTAATTTCTCTGCTCAGTCGCTGCTATGGACTAATTTCCACCATAGAATATTAAAAATTAAATCTTTTTCTGAAGAGCTTATGATAGTTTTATATGGAATGACGTTCAGGAAATAGATTCATCTGGTTCAAATTTGGTCCATTTCATTTTTATTTCAAATTATTATTATAAAGAAATTGTCATCATAAAATGCCAACAGTTAAGCCTTTTGTGCTCTACATTTCCTGACACAATCCTTATATGCGATTGTATTCCAAATAAATAACCTTCTCTGGTCGAAATTCGCTAAGATTGTCGCTAAGATCTTTGCGAATTTACTATTATTATGAACTAATTTTCACCATGAAATATTAAAAATTATATCTTGCGGTTTTCGTAGGAATGGTTATATGAGAGCGGGTTCAAAAAATTGCACCATTTGAACTAAAATTTTCAGACCAATTGAAAAAGTACTCCTACTTAGCGAGGTGTGTCAACAAATTTTGAAAATTGCAATTTTTTGCCATGTAACGACATTTCGATATAAGTCGAAAAAATGGATCGAACCAAACTATTTTCCATTGTGTCCGTTTTTCGATTAAAGCAGATCAACGCATCAAAATATCTCAAAAATTGCGACTTTTAGATTGAATAGGAAATCACATGGACAGACAGACATTATACGAACGGACGGACAAAAAATTCTGAATCGGTTGATGTAATAAAAGGCGGGTCTATCTTAAGACCTTCTGATTGCTACACGCACGTTCGCATAAACTGATTGCACTCCAACTGGTGGAGGGGAATATAAGAATATTGGCCCTCTTGTATCGAAAACTTATTCCCGTTGTATCTAAACCATGTTATAAGTTATCTTGAAATAACGTAAATCAATTGTACCCTAGTGTATCGAAGCCAAGTTATAAAGTGTAAAATTTTATGATGAAAATTTTATTATGAAATTTTGTAACAAATGTACATATAAATGAAAAACTAAGTTTACTTGACTCCTCCTTAGGTAGAAGTACCTAGACATGTGTATGTAAATTTTTATAACATAGAATAACGTTGCCATTCTCATATATAAATATCAAAAGATTGAATATGATTTTTTTTTTTAGTAATAAAATAACTACTATTACGTGTATGAACATATATGTTTGATCAAGACACAAAAACATATCCATCACATCTCTTATTAACGATAAAATAAAAATAAAATCAAAAATCGATTGGATTTTTTGAAACCTTGTTATCATTGTTGTGTTGTGTAATGAAAGCGTACTTTGTAAGCGTTGCGTTAAGCGGTGGGCGCCTGTGTATACATATGCACATTCGTACATACATTTTTTTGGTTTTTATTTTTTGCACTGACAAATAGTAAATAAAATTTAATAAAGCATTTTTAATACAACGTACAACTATCTATCTATCTTCATTTGTTTTCATTCCCTGGTTGTCTTTTAGTTTTTTTTTTTTTTTTTTTTTTTAATTAGACATAAACACAATACACAACAAACAAACAAACGATATGCAGGTGTAAATATTTGAATAGAAAGCCGAAATCAAACAATTCTTAATTACGTTATGAACGAAACTCGTTAATAAACGCGTGTGCATCAATTTTGTTCGCAAACAACAGGCGGTTTATTTTCTTTTTTTTTTGCAAAGGCATTTAGTTTTAAAAGCCAGACTATAAATCAAATAATAAAAATCCTGAAATTGCTTAACAAAAACGATTTTCTACGAAGAAAGAGAATGTAGAGACAAAAGGCAAAATATTAAGAGAAAAACAAAACAAAAAAAAAAGCTATGGTAGGTTAAGGTCATACCTACCCTAGATACCCTAAACCCGCATCGCATAATGCAACCATTCATTCATATTCTTATAATAACATATCAAGATCATATGTTATTTTCATGTAAATGCAATCTTTTCATAAATGCCTTCAAATTGGAGGGGACTCAAACGCCCATATGGTTTAAATTTAGCAAATTTAATTTTCTTATCAAAGATTTTATTATTTTCTAGATTCTTTCGTCTTAAGAGAGCAAAAATAAGTCTTTGTCGCCATAGAAGAATTTAATTTCATGAGGTATCCATCCTGTGTATGATACGATCTAAAAAATAAATCTATGTGATCCGTATTCCCTATAGTTAATTTGTTTAGGAGCAATTTTCATCATAAAATATTATAAATTAAATTTTTTCGGCTTCTAAAGCTGCCCTAGGTTTCAAAAAATAGATCTACCTAGTCCAAAGTCGGTAAGACTAATTTTTATGTTAAATTATTATTATTAACGAGAAGTTTCGCGAAGAAGTATTGAGAATTGGGTTCGTTTATCATACGAAGACTCAGTTCAGGGTTCAAAAAATTGCCTCATCCGATCCAAAGTTTTTACACAAATTCGGAATCCCGAAACATGATTTTTCTCGCAAAATTGCAATATTTTTGCTTATAACGACGTATTAAAAAAATATATTATAAAGGGAGTGCTCGAAAAACTGACCCGATCCGGATCGTATCTAATAGCATTGATCCTTTAGTCAAAGCACCAAATGCCACCAAAATATCTTGAATTGAACAAAAGAATACAGGAGCAGTCAACGAATCGACAGACGGACGGACATCGGAATCAATCTATATACCAAAGAAATCGGTTTATCTGCAGTTCTCGTGGATGTTGCAATTGTCTGCATAACCTTAAGGTAATCTATGCCACAAGCGGCCTACAGTATAAAAAACTATTTTAATCAACTAAACATGTTCCACTCTGTTAAATGACTTGCTGCCTTGCTGCCATCTCTTCATAATGTCCATTATTTTCTGCTTTCACATCACACGCCCAACATTCGCATTCCTGTACAACTTGGGATTTCGTTACTCAGCCATATTAGTTAGATACGTATTCTATCTGCCCTGTTCATTGTTGCATAACGGAATTTTTCACTATTCGTAACGCGTTTTAAACTTTAGACACATTTACGGAAAAACAAAAAAAAAAAAACAAAAAAAAAAGCAAAAAACGAAAAGAAAAACTCTTCCATTTAAACAAGAGAGAAAAAAACATTTACAGGTTGAGTGACAAGTGCATGTTCAAGGATTAAATTTTCTCGAATTTCTCTTTTTAATGATGAAAAAATTAGTAACAGATTCTCTTAACCTAAAAATTGTAATCGCAATTAAGTGTATTTTCAATATGTTAATATGGATTCCCATTCCATATTTATTTGTCCAACCTAACTGATACTCATTATAGCTTATCCCGTTCGGGATTCAAAAGCCATTATTTTATTGAATACCATTAAGACATTTGGTTTCAACGCGATGCCGCTAACCGCCGCACAGACAATTAAATAATCGATTTATTGCGTAATAGATTTCAAGATGCCATAAATGCACGAAATTCTGTTAGCGAATTAAGGAATCCTAGTGGTTTTAACTGGGTCTTGTAGTATTACTTCAAGAAAATTTTATACATACCGGAAATATGAGTTGTGAAAGTGTAAGATTAGTGCAAACAAGGCAGATTAAGTAGTGAAGAAACTGTTAAAACTTTAGGTTCATTAACTTCGTTCCTGTAAGAGAGCAACTCGGACTGATAAATGTTTTATTTTAAACTAAATACCTTCGAATATATTTTCCAAAAAAAAAACCTTTCTCTGTCTCTCTCTCTCTTCCTTTTTTTCGATTTTGTCATTTCTTTTCATATTGTTGTACCCTACAACTGTAATGGTACAGGGTACATATCAGTTTATACTGATACATATAACGTCAAGGAGGACTTAAGGTAGGCCCACTTTTTATAATCCCAATGGATGCAGAAGGTTTTTCTGATTCAAGATCATTTGTCCGTTTGCCCGTTTGTCTATCCGTCTTTTTTTCTGATCTTTCTTCTCTTTGTTCGTCTACCTGCTTATCCGTTATTGGATCGTCACATATTTCTGTCTGTCCTTCCGTCTTTCTGTCCATCTTGGATCATATACTTTTGTGTTCAAACTGCTGTTTGCAATTTTCGGGACATGTTGAGAAATTTACCTAATTTTCTGCAAGAAAGAAACACAATAAACGTAGAAGGAATCGAATCATTTTAGAGATCAGACGTGTTTTGAAAATGATAAATTTAATCAATTTTCGAAACGTCCCAGCAAAAAGTCGGCTAATGCTACCACGACATACAAAGTTGATGTGAAAAGTTTGAATGAAATGAACTAACCAATCCTAGATTCGGGTCACGTAAGCCTACTTCCTGAATCCCGAGTCATATAAAGTTTTTAACAAAAAGTTAGACCATAAATGGCTGCAAAATTTAACAATAAAATCTTTGGGAAGAAAATTAACTTTACGAACTTCGAATGGCATCTGTTCACATTTTGAAGCATCGCCTACATAAGGATTGCCATGGCAAGTAGTAATTTTTGAGATACTTTAATGAAATTTGGTACACAGACGGTTCGGATTGATCCATTTTTACGGCTACGCTCCATATAACGCCCTATTGTGAAAAGTTGTTATATGAAAAAAAGTTGCAATTTTCAAAGTTTCTCGCCAAAAGTGGCTACGTAGTAGTAGTACCTCCAAATTGATGTGAAAACTTTGCACCGGCTAGTCTGTCCACCTGCCTGCATCTTGTCTGGCCCTCTGTTCTTCTCCTTTTCTTGTGTTTCATCTAAAAGAGATATTTTAATGAAATATGGTGCACTGAGATATTCTGTCCCCAGGAAGAAAACAAAGCAAAATGGTTGGAATCGGGTTACTCTTTTAACCTGCTCGCATATAAAGCCTTATTTTGAAAAGTTTATATATGAATAACCACAGACTGTGCAGAGGCGTTTTTATTTGTTCAAAAAAGGGGGGAAAAAATTGTATATAACCTTTACTGCAAGGCTCTGCACTAAAGAGGTAACAAAATAAATATAACTTTATATTTCGATAATGGATATAAAAATCCAATTAATATCACTCTTTCGTTCATTTGCTCATATGAAAAATAAACCTAAAACTTGTGAAATTGCATTAAAAAGCTTAAGCAAACATTCAAAAAAAAAAAAAAATGAAAAAAAGAAAAGACTAAAAAAAAATACTTAACAACACTAAATAAAGAATAACATTCTTATCAGTGAATTTGCAGGCAGGAAAAAGTAGGCCATACTCTTACAAATACATATCTGCATACACACACACACACAGATACAACACGCACACCATACGCACACTTCTATATGAAAACAAGTGCATTTTATATGTTAACGGAAAAAAAAAGAAAAAAAAATACGGAACCAACAAAAAAAGAAATCAAAGTCAACGCGAACAAGTTGGTTGAATAAAGCGTAAGTAAATAAAAGATGATGTTTTAGAAGCAATGAAAGAACTTCGCGACACAACCCAAACAAAAAAAAAAAAGAAAGAAAAATGCAATGAAATGAATGATGTGAAAATATCACAACTTTTGCACACGTGCCCTATCATATACTAAAGCATCCACCCACTTCCAGTTAGTGGCAGATGGCTTTTGTTAGTTAAATAGAAGCGAAAGTCATTAAATTCATGAAAATTTATGATACGTGGGAAAAATTTCAAATGTAAGAACTTTCACACTTCATTCGCTTCCGTCAATTTGCTAAGCTCTTTTTGCCCTCATCCATCCTCAAACCATATGTACAATTTTTTGAATATATTTTCAAAGTATAGACGCGTAGGCATTTTGAAAACTTCGTTAAGGATGTCTTAACCAACGTAAATATCGGAATCGGAAATCGCATTTAATGCTTGGCGTAAAGCGCTCTCTAAAATTGTTTATCCAATCAATGTGAAGTTTTAATTGACTCCGAGCGATATTTGACAAATTGTGAAAATTAATCAAAACCTCAAAATTGGTGAATAATTTTAGGTTTGAAACATTTTTTGACCCTTATACGCCTGGAATCATTATATCGCAATAATGAATGGTGCGAAATTAATCGCAGCCAAACGAGTCTACCTGACCTTCGAAAGGTGTTCGCGTAAGTTGTTAAGAGACCAAAACACACAATTTTTATTTTCCAAGGGGAGTGCGTTAAGTTTATCAAGCATTTTAAAATATACAAACAAACCCTAATCAGTATGGAAAGCGCTGATGAGCTAGTACCCATTAAAATAACGAATACGATCTCTACAGGGTATTTATTCCTCATTATTTGTTTGGCTTTTCCTTTTATAAATATGAATAATAATTCATGTTCCACTAACCTTAAATAATATTCCTGTAATTTCATGCAAATCGCAATCATTTACGACAATAATATTTAATTTTTAATTTAATTAAAAATCGAAAGACCAAACTCAACGCCTTATAAATTCCTAAACAAAAATCATTGAAAATTTTTTAATTATATTATATATAGCCAGTTAAGTAAAAATTTAATATCACCGATTCATAGCTTCACTGACAGTTAGTAAAAACAAGATGTCTTTATTCTTAAACTCTAGAATATTTTGCATTTCTCTTAGGCTACGGTCTAATCTATACTATAAACTTTGATTGATTCTAAATTATTATATTCACTTTCTTTTATGAGCTTACTTTAATGGGATAACTATAGATTAAACGAACATTAAGTAATTTAACTTAAGTTTAACGTATTTAAATATTGGCTAACATTCTAAACTTCCAGTTAACTTACTTAATCTTCCAATAAAAAAGTTAATCTTCGTTTAGTGTAGATAACCAAACTTTCAGTTGGCATACTTAACCTTCCAATAACAAAGTTAACCTTCGCTTAGTATAGGTAACCCTCACGCATTTATTTCTCGGTAAAGGTGCTTGAGTTTTGGCTAGCAATGATAAACTTTGGTTAAGGTACTTCGTCTTCGCTAATATTTGTTGATATACTTAATACTAATTAACACGTTTAACTTTCGTGTAATCTATTTAAAAAGTGTTAACTTTTGATAAAATTTCGCCTAATATAAGGCAAACATATTTAATTTCACATTACTACGCTCAGCTTTCGTTTAACAGACGTAGCTGTTAGTTAACATATTTAATGGTCGACTAACCCTTGATTTATATAGAGTCAAGATGCTTAACTTTTGAGCTACGTAGTTGATCTTTAGTAAATATATTTAACTGTCGGCATCGTTTAGTGAATAAATCTGGCTTTCGAAAAAAAAAGGATTAAATGATCTTTAACATATACATTTAACATTCGGTTAACGTAGTTGACGTTTTACAAGAATATTTAAATAAATATATATACTGTACAATACTTAATATACTCCGACTTTGCAAAAAAAAATCAAGTTGCGAATTGTATATGCAATTGTCGATTAACTTGCTCTAGCAATTGCTGAACCCTTTAATTAAATGTAACTATTAAAATTCCGAATGACATAAGCCATCTTTGTTTAACATAAGAAGCGCTTACATGGTTAATATACTTAACCTTCGATACGAACTCTTAACTTTTAGTTCAAAAGTTAACTTTCAACTACCACACCCAATTGTTTAATGTTCGATAAATTTTCGTAGGGTTAAAGTACGGAACTTTTGAGTGGTAATTGGCAGCTTCAGTTGAGGTTATGACGTTCAGTTACCAAAGAAAGCGTTTAATTAACATACTTAGTATTCGATTGGCGTACTTAATCTGCATTTCACTTATTTAGCTTTCGACTTTACCTTAATTAACATGGAATTATCTTTCCGAGTATCTTGGGTAACCTGTTTACCTCTCACTTATATCAGTACATTGAGCTTGAGGGCAACCTTTTCACAGTTCAATTAACATACTCAAGTAACTAGTACTGGATGGATGGATACTTTGCAAAAGATGCGTAGGCAACAGTTTAAAAGAAACTTTACGTTAATGACCGAATAATGTTACGATATATCCAGGGTTTTGGAATTTACTATTTAAGATGTTACATAAATCAAATTTTTTTTATTCAGTCTCATAATCAATAAATGATGAAAAAAACAGAACCAAATGATGAATATTAAGCGGAAAACAACCTGTCGTTTGGCAGCTTTTTTTTTGATGGAAAGACGAGAAGGTCCATAAGCGTATTAAAAAAAATAAATAAATATTTTGGAAAAATATTAAGAAACGTCAACATAGGACCCATTTTTGTGGGGAATGCTCAATTGAAATGCGCCAAGCAGTATATATGGTATAAATTTGGATTTAAAAACAAAAAAAAAGGCACTTCATTTGCACTCCTACGTCTAGTGAACTACATAGGGGATTTTAATAACATTGATTTCTATACGATAGTTGAGTATTTGAATGAAAAGATTCAATTTTCGACAAATATTATCATAGCATACGGTTAAATACCTTACACCCCTTCATTTATTACAGTTATTCATGCAATGACTTCTCAACGTAAGGCTTCAGAAAGAAACGGGTCGAAAAGTCCGATCCGAATTATTTTCAATAGCAACCCGGGGCCAAAACACGTCGGTATATGAAAATGTAGATTGAACACACATTTACATCGCACAGGCAATCGGGCGGACAGACATGCTTAGATCAGAATCATCAAAGTCATTTTCTGACTCGATTGGTATAAAAATGTTGGGTCTATCGTAAACCTTTCTAGGTGTCCGCGCAAATTTAATACAAATTATGGAGCGATCTTCCCAAAACACGTCGGTATAGCTAATTTCATCAAAATAGCTTAAAAATTATGACCTGAATGAGTGACCCAAAAAAACAATATTGACAGACGGAGAAACAAGCGCGACGAGCAAATGACCTGACGATCGAAAACAAGAAAATAAGATTGACAGAAGCAGAGACAAGCTTTAAATCACTTTCTGGATCGATCAGTTTGTCTGTTAAGTTCTTCTGGGTATTATAGACATCCGCACAAACTTAGCATACTCTTGTACCAAAGATGTTTCAGGATAAAAATATGCACTATGTTATTGACAAAAAATGTTCCCATGTATCTATCAATGAAAATTTAATGTTTCCCAATAGAAATGAAAACTGATGGAGTTATGCTGCTTGCTGTTTTCAAAAGTCGTGAGATTCGGGATAAGCGCTTTGAACGTTTATTACGATTTTTAGCACGAAAGTGCCAAAATTGCTATGTCCGTCGAAGATCGAAGAAATCGAAGTTTTACACTTTACGTGTTTCGAAATGATGGACAATTTCAAAGCTCTTAACTTTTTTGGCAAAGGCATAGAAAGCTTTCAAATCCATTTTAGGCTGATATGTAGTCAACGGTAATTAAAATATTTTTTTTCATAAATGGTTTTAAATAAATTTTGAAGCGATATGTTAGCGCGTTAAGAGTGACAGAAATCAGAAATGTTAGCCTATAACTACTCAGCTGAGAATCATGATAAGAAAATGATTTCTTCCACAAAAAAAAAAAAAAAATGCGAAATTTTAAGAAAAACACTTTTGAGGATAAAGACTTTTTTTCCATATATTTTGAAAGATTCAAAGCAAAAGTAATTTTTTTTTTTTTTTACAGTGATATTATTTACCTACGGATTAACGGACGAATATAATTTAAACTAGTTGGGTAAATGCATCACTATTTTTTATACTAATTAGAATAAAGAACAACAACATGAAAATTTGAAAAAAAAAAAAAAAATAAATAAAAAACGAATAGTAAAAGTCTATGCAAAGCATCAATAATAATAACCTGAATGGTGCGAATAATCTGTAGAGTCAGCAAGCAAATGAATTAATATGAGCAGTCAGCATATTGGCAATAAATGTGGCAATGAATTGAATAAGTGCTGATGAGTAAATAATTTATTTGAATTATGGATTGCGTGACGAAAAACATAATTGCATAAAGTTTTGCTTAAATTATAATTCATCGGCATTTTTGCTATTGTTACCTTCAACATAAAATGCGCGGTCTAAAGCTCGCTAAATTCCTAAATATTTTTCAAAAAATATTTATCTTATTATCAAATAATCCATTTTGTATTAATTAATTTATTCGTTGACCTACATAGTTGGCTTTCGTTTCTCTAACTTAAACAAGTCACGGCATAGCTTCACCCTATAATAGTATAAAGTCATTTTTCCATACCCCATTCAATTCGTCATTAAGGTCGGCTTAATATGCGTGCAGAAGGCAAACTTTAATAGCTACGTCTTCGTCATCCTCCTTTTATTTCTTGCATATCCACAAGCAAAAGCCGTTCTTACGTTTGTAATGTAACAAAAGTATCTTAATAATAATTCTAAATATATATATATATATATATATGTATTGTTATGAAATTCATTCTTCTAAGATACAATCCGTATCACTGGATCGTGGTTCGAGAGAAATACTCTTCAAAATTCTTTTAATGTAGGATTATTCGCAATTTATTTTTCTATTCATATATATTTTCACGAGTCCATTACTATACCCAAATTCATGGCTTCATTTTTAATCCCTGTCTGCTTTTTTATCGGTCGGCAGCTGCATGACGCGCCTGCGAATATGTATTTGGTTTTTTCCTCTTTATGGCATTTATTGTTTGCGGAAAATGCGGCTCCCCCCACGTGAAGGATCGCTTTTTTTTCGTAAGCTCACGCAGCCCACTAGCAAACATAGGAAACCTGGGGGGAAATCTTTACCCATGACAATAATGTCATCCAAATACACCAGGCATGTCTTCCAGTGCAGCCCTTTTGGCAGCCAGTCCATTAGGCGCTCAAATGTGGCAGGCGCATTGCATAATCCAAACGGCATTATGGTAAACTGATATAAGCCGTTGCCGTTGCGTGGAAAACGCGGTCTTTGCTTTGGCATGCTCAGCGACCTCCACCTGCCAGTATCCACACTTCAAATCTAAGGTTGAGAACCATTGTGAACCTGACAAAGAGTAAAGTGTTCAACAATTCATCAATCTGTCTTCGATTGAACCAGGCCGGAAAAATATTCGAAACTGCATTTGTGCTTCGTAATGATGTCACGGCAAGTCTCCCTAAGACATAAAAGGAAGGATGTGAAGAGAACTTTGCAGTTGCTTGGGCAAGACCTTGTTATTAGTCGAATTTATCGCTTATGAGGCATTCAGCGAAAATTTGTAGCGCATCTTTGGAACAAATTGCTCTAGTACTCTACGCCATCGCATGGGAATGAATTTAGGTTTTGAGGTGAAGAGTGTAATTAATTTAAAAATTCTTTTTATTCAAAAGGGAAATAAATGCTTTTGTAATTTTGCATAAATATTTTTTGCAACCATATAAATACGTTACGAAAGACGCTGCCTGCCATGCAAGTACGCGCTCAGAGCCAGAGAATATGAAGTGAGTACCAAAATTTATTTCCTAAGGTAGTATTTATCGATTGTTCTTTCTGAGCGTGGAAGAAGAATGACAAACATTTCGCTTACCGAGAAAAAAATATATTTCGAGAATAGCAAGAGCGTTGTAAGTGAAATTGTTTGATGAGAGTATTCCATAACATCTTGTTGAACGGAATTCGATTTCGAACAGGCTGACTTGTTTGATCAGTCAATCAATATTGATATTAATCAATATCGAGACGTCAATTAACATTGAGGGGTCCATTTTTAACATAACATATACTTAATGAAACAATGATATGAAGAATTTGATCTTCAAGACGCTTTTCGCTCCGATTAAGACGTCAATATCCATACAAAGTCCTTTTTTGAATGCTACCGACATGTTTGATGACTGCAGAGATTAAACATATTTTGAACTTTGCAAAAAAAAAAAAAATAGCGAAAATTTTGATCTCCAAGATGTACCTCGTTCTGATTATCCAGTCAGTCCTTATTTGAATCCTACCAACTTATTTAATGACTGCAGAGATCAAACCTATTCACAGCTTTGCTAAAAAAAAAAAACATTGATTGTCCGGACAGTACTCACATGAAATCCTTTTTTGAATCTTACCACGCTATTCAGAAATCGAACATAACTTTAACGTTGCAAGAAAACATTGCGGAGATTTTAAACTTCAAGATGCCGCCCACTTTGATTGTCCGGTTAGTGCTCATATAAAGTCCTTATTTGAACGGTATCGACATACTTGAAGACTGCAGAGATCGAACATGATCCCCAATGTTGCAAAATATCATTGGGACGATTTGCATCTTCAAGTTATCTCTCGGTCTGATTGTCCGGTCAGTCCTTATTTGAATGCTGCTGACATATTTTATGACTACAGGGATCAAACATATGTTTATCCTTGCCTCAGAAAAGGTCCAAGACGTCACTTGGTCTGATTGTCCGATCAGTCATTATTTAAGTTCTACCGATATATTTGAAGACTGCAAGAATTGAACAGAATCTTATTGTTTCAAAATATGGTTGTGACGATTTTGCCCTTCGCTCTGAACACAAAATGCGTTCTTGATGTGTTCCGTCGATCATTACGCATACCAAGCCATTCATCGTTTACAGAGATTAGCGATAATCGAACTATTACTATACGAAGATGTTCTCGCTCAGGCGGAAGACGCTTTTAATCGCTTTTAATGTTACTCGTATCACGGCTTTAGTCGCCCACAGAGATCAGACGTGATACAATTTCGACAGGCATGCTAATGACTGCCTACTCGAGGAAAAATTTTAATAAATGATTTCAAAAAAATATCCAAAAAAGCAACAAAAATATATATGTATATATATATATTGATTTTTTTTTTTAAATTTAAGGAACTTTTCATCAAACCTAAAATATGAACTAAATAAAAGCAAAACCAATACAATTTTTTTTTTTTTTTTTTTTTTTTAGGTAAATACTAAAAAACTCATTTTTCTAGTTTTTTACACTAACAACATACATCGACGCACTTACAAGTACACTTCTAAACCGTAAGTATTTGTTGCTACAAATAAATAACAATTTAGCCACTTCAGCTGGAAAAGTTTAAAAATAGTTTTATAACAATTGTGTGTGCTAAAGCAAAACTATAGGAGAAAAAAAAAAACAAAAATATGGAAACAAATCTCTGAATATGTTTTATTGAAAAGAATTTCTCTTTTGAAATATTTGAAACAAATATTAGAATTTTAATTTGCACGGAAAACAACAGAAACACACTTCTGACCAAAGCGTTGTTTGCAAGAAAAAAAAAAACAGAAAAACAAAAATAATGAAAGTAAATATTATATTAAATTGTTTTTGAAAAAAATTAGTTATTGAATTGAACTCATTACCACAAGTATATATGAACACTGGTAACTTATTATAACAAGTGCAACAACGACTAAAGCTATAAAGAATTGTAAGCTTTGCTGTTAATAAATTGCGTTGTTCAAGTGATATAGGAATGCGTTGGCGTTTAATATTTTAATGTTTTTCTCAAGTATCATTAAAATGCATTAATTAAAACCTACGCCCATATAAGAGCAATGAATACAAATAAAATTATGTTTACTTCTTTTTTGAATTTTTTTCGTGTTTTTTTTTTTTTTTTTGTTTTTCCTTCGTGACTGACCATTAACGAATTCAGTGAGGCAAGTAGTCAGCAGTTTTTCACAAGTAGGTATACGAAATTCAAAAACTTTACCGTCACCCTAACGATATACTTTTCGTATAACAAACTCATTTGTCGGATGCTTGAAAGTTCATTATGAAGCTCTTAAGAGTCACACTTCAAGAAGAAAAATAAAACCTTAAAAAAAAAAAAGAAAAAAAAAAATCAAATTTTACCCGTGTTGTTGAAAGTTTTCCTTTTTTCGTCTACTTTTTCATTTCTTTTTGAGGGCAACTGTTAAGAGAACTATATTTGTATGTATATGTGTATAAGTAATGAGATTTTCAAAGTTTACTTTTTGCGTACATGTATGTGTACACTCTTATGTATTTTGAAACTTTTCAAAATGCTCCAAAGACCGCAAAGAGCTTCAACATAAAATCAGCCGCTAATGCCTATAAGTTTTAAAAAAAATTTACAAACCCAACTAAAAACGTCGCAAAATGACACGAAAGCATTGTTTTTGTTACACCCTCCAGTTGCAATATCTATTAATATATAATAATATATTATAATTGCTTTGAGATTTGATGTCAACTTCGTTCGTTATATTTCTCCGATATTCCTATCTAAAGTTTAATATTATTTTATGTTCGATTTTTATAGACTTTAGTTGCCGGATTATGGGGTTTTTATCCTGATTTTAACCTGATATCTGAATAAGTGAAAACACTATAATGGGGGCATTGTCCGTCATTAAATAACTTGCATCATCCTACGGTCATTCATATAATGACTTTTTAAAATAAGATATTGTATCGGCATGGGTCGAAAAAGTGATCAGATCCGAAGCATTTTCAATAGCGTTTATGCTTCGGTCAAAACGTCTCGGTGCAGTTAATTTCATTAAACTACCTCGAAAATTTCGACCAGGAGTTTAAATGCAAATAAGACGGACAGACTTACATATATAAGTTTAAATCGATTCAGAAAATAATTCTGAAAATGATTCGAACGGTACGCTAAATACACGCACCGCAAGTGGTGTAGGGTATAAAAACGGGCGGGGTTGATGTGAAAAAGATGCCTTGTACATATGGAGACCTCAAAGGGCTGCATTTTTCTGATTTCTTCCAAGCAAAAATTAATAATATTTTCCTCTGCTTAAGGTTACAAATATAATCAGTTGTGTTGTGTGTCTTCAATATATCTGTGTAGATAAGCGCATCTCTTTTCTAGTATATTGGGATCACAATCCTTTTGAAAGTCATTTCGGCATGCTCAACGTCGGACGACGGCAGATCAACGAGCCGCCGTTTGGGAACCGGCTATTATGCCCGTAGTAATATTGTCTGTGGCAAATTGTTCAGTAAATCAGTCTGATCGGTGTCATAGTTATCTCTAGAACATGTATGCAAGACAGAGACGGAATTATTATGCAAAACTTTTGAGAACTTTTGTACAAAATCGTTAATAGAACTTCCATATAGAACTTGTAAGCAGGACAGAGACGAAATTATTATACAAAACAATGGCTGAATTTGCAAACAAAGAGAACTTTTGAACAAAAATTGTAAGATCATTGACAATACTTGTGTAGCAATGCTAAATACAACGACAGTAGTTGAATATCGTCAGAAAAAAATGATGTATGTGTACTATCTACGTTGTGGGCTATAAAGCCGTGCTACGCTCCTTATGGGCATGATTACACTTGAACTGCGTTGAGAAATCGAATGGAACCAGCCTCGGGGTCCCAGGGCCTCTAGGAACATCTCAAAATTGGCCTTTTCTGCATAGAATGGCCCGAAATATTTAAATAAAAGCATTCTGTCAACTTCCTAAAAGTTGACATCTTCGACTTTCCCCTTTTTCTTCTTTCAATCATCAGCCAGCAACTCAAGCAACCTTTTTGCATACTATTCCGTTTGGTACTTGTTTGTTCGCAAGCGTACTTGCGGTTCGTTAGGAAAATCGTTTGGTCTAATTTTCTTTTTCCGCTAGAGGCGCTGTTGTTCGAATGAAAATAATACATTAGTTTTCACTTGTTAGTTCCAACATTTACCGAAGACCAGTAAGTTAGCCCACAATGTTATGGTGCGTGTCTTTGCTTAAAAGTGTGCCGGCTAAGTTACTCATATACTCGCTCTTACTTCACATCTTGGAGAAGTCTTTGCCCAAAATCCATCCGATGCCCTTTGCTATATATATGCAAACATTTTTGACCTAAAATGACTTTATCTACTCATCCGGTACTGACTAATCTGCCCACTCTATATAAGCAAGAACTTGCACTTGGAGTTGCCTTTGTAAGTAGGTTAATGAATGGGGAATCCTTGTCACTCGGTTTTGTGTCGAGGCACTAAATCCCAATAAAATCTTATCGTTTTATGGCTCCAGCCATGAACTTTTTAATCGCTTATTCTTCTTCTCTGATTCGTTTGATCGAATCAAAATGTTAATAATCCACTCACCATAATGGTGAACAGGACCACGTTCCATCTATGAATTAGGTAAATAGTGATGGAATATGTTATGTATGTACATCATACATAACTGTAAGTTTACTGCTTTTTAATGATAAAGATAGTAGAAAATACGGACAGGGAACCCAACAACAATGGCAGAATATGTAACTTTCAGCTTCTTTGGATAATGTGTAAGACTGTCCTGCGTTTAACCGAATATGTAAATAAATAAATCAGTAAATATAGGATAAATGGTCGTTAAAATGGTTTAATTTCATCCACTTTCAATATGTTTCGTCGTTTTTTCGTTTGTTCAAATGATTAGTCGACCAAAGCTTTGACGAACCCATGGCAGGCAAGTTTAATCAAGTTTGGAAAATAATTATGAATCGATTGATATATAAAAAAAAAAAAGTAGATCTCTTCAGGTTGATGTCACGTACATCCGCACAACCATGCTAATCTCTATACAAAAAGCTCAGTAGGATATGAGAACCGATAAGGAATTATTCAGGAATTATTTTGCGTATATATACACACACCATATATATATGATGGTGTATATACATGAATATATAAAGCAGATACCCCCTATATATATATATATGCTGTATACATATGATGAATACTGAATAATCATTGTATTAAATATACAAATAATTTCTTATCGGTTTTTATATCCTATCGAGCTTTTTATATATATTGCTGTGCGAGTGAATGTAACATCAAGTTGGAGAGATCCATTGTTTTTTATTGGTATATAAATCAACTGAATGTATATAAATATATACATATATGTTAGATATCAATATATATATATATATATATGTACATATGTATATAAATTATATCATAACCAAAGAGCAAGACCAATATTCAAGCTAAATTGCGCGGGCATATCGAACATCAGAAATATTTTTCTTTTAAATTGCCAAAACTGTGACGGACATTTGTGCCAAAATTTCAAATTTCATAGAGCTATGCTTGCAATGTGTGATTTTGTTTAGTTTTACATCAATTTATTTATTTATTTATTTATTCATAAATACAAAATTCAGATACAGTGAAGATTTAGCTGAATTGCGCAATTCGTACATTTGACGGTTTAACCTACATACAAATCCTAAAACTGCGATAATTTATACAAAAATATACGAAATAAACATCGTGAACATCATTACTCATCAAACTCATCCACACCCTGCTACGTCACTTCGTGGATATGGGTGGAATGCAGCTAATTAATGGGATTTGACGATTAGTTTAGTAAAGGCATCGTCAGTGCACGGGCATTAAGAAGAGTAATCTTAATGGGAGCAAAACGATCCGTTGCCTACCAAACCTCGTTTAGAATGCTGCAGAGAAGCTTAAGTGGCTTAAAAAACTCGTAATTGAACCTGCGTTGGTTAGGTTTAATGAAATCCGCGTGAGTAGCCGAAGGCGACGAATCTCGACAAGCAAATCAATGGTCGTGGGTTCGAATCTCAAATGCGGTAAAGTTTTTAATAAAAGCCGATAGCTTTTAGATGCTAATGCTTTTAAGAGTTTAGTCTTAGAATGTATTTCTCTGGCGAAATTAATAATAATAATAATAATAATAGGTTTAATAAAAAGAAAATTCTTCATCGGACGGACAGAGGATGGTTAAAGTTAATCGCACTTAACAAAAACGACGGGTCAGTGTAATCAACTTTACCGTGAAAGTATTGCCTAATATCATTCTCCATTTCTCTAATGACGGCAAGAATACATGTAGCAACTTATTGTCATAAGGGGGTACAAGGACTCGTGGATCGCAACCTAGATTCCTGATAACAAGGCGAAGGTGGCCTTTTTGAGCAAAGAGGTTGACTTGAATTTTGTTTGCGAATTGAAATGAGATGAGACTTGGATCCACGCATGCGTTCGATCAATCGAGCCAAAATCGCGCAAAAGGTTAGCCAAGACCGCAAAAACCGGACCACAGTCAAGGTGATGATTACGATTTTCTTCGTTTGTCGTGATGTTAACAAATAATATTATTTGACGACACTTTCAAGAATTTGACGATTGCATTGAAGGTGACGAAATAGATTTGGAATAATAAATAGATTTAAAAAGAAAAAAGTACGAAAATTATGTTCACTCCCGAAAGAATCTTTTGTAGCCATCAGCGATCTTCTCTAAAAGATTGAAAGAAATGAAAAATATATATATTTCCATATGCCATAATAATACATGGGCGTGGCTGAGTTTTTCTTTTTTTTGCAGAAAAACTCTGGAAATTTATATCGTGTATCCGTAGTAGTCTATGAGCAGCGAGCAAAAGGCATCATGGAAAGCAAAGATGTTTTCAATTTTGGTTATGTAGATGTGCAGTCACATATAGGTCTGTTCTTTGAACTATTTGAGCCATTTTCAAACTCTTTTGCAAACATGTAGGCGATATCCTCATTTCTGCTAACGGGAGAATATTTACCACAGATACTACATAGTTGGGCAGACGGAAGGATGAACAAACAAACAGACGGACATGCTTAGTCCTATCCTATAACTGGCTTAGAACTTACATACTTTATGGCTTTGTTGAAACTTGATTGTATTGAAAGAAAAACTAATTATGGACAGACATGAGCAATTTTTCTATTTTTGTACAGCATCGCCCCGTAAATGCACGCCCAAATTTTAGACGATTTATATGCCGTAGGTTTATGAAGCAATGACCACAAAACCAATATTTTATTCCTTTTGAAAAACAGAGCTATTCTTAGTCTATGTGGTAATGTAGATGGTACTGTGGGCGTGTCCTCCTATGAATTTGACCCGTTTTCAATAACAACCTGCGTGCAAGATCTTCCAATGTTTCCGTCAAACTTGGTGTCGATAGTTTCATATTTGCGGCCAAGAGAATATTTACAACACAAACGGACAGATGGACAGACGAATGCACTTGAAACAATTCAGAATTACGTGCTGATCAAGAACATACACACTTCGCTGAAGCTTCCTTCTAGCCGTTGCAAACGCTTCGTTAGAATAAATATACTCTTCATATTGTGGGTGGGGTATAAACATTAAATTGCTTTGCCTTTTTGGACGTAATAGTACATATATATATGTATATATATATATATATATATTTATATAAATATATGTTTGGATATATAATAATAAATCCTTGTTAATAACTGTTTATCTCTTAAGCAATATTCGCTTTTCTTACCCTTATTCAACGATTATTAACAATCCTCCATTGTATCTTTGCTCTGCTATTGTGCGAATGCATTCTTACGATATTTACTGTTTAACTGAATTAACTGAATTGAATTGAATCGTTATGAAGAGTAAGGAAAATCCTGATAAAGTTATTTATATGAAATCTCAGAATAATGCATTTGCTGAAGAGCTTTTATTTTTGCATATTTTCTCAGCTCAAAAAGCATCATGTAGATGCACGTTCTAGTCTGTGGATAAATTTTATTCGCTTTTATACCCATCACCGAACGATGAGCGATATAATCATTTTGTCAAGACGTTTGCAACGCCGTGGAGCAAGCATCAGAGACCTCACAAATCGATCATCAAATTCTAAATCGATCTAAGTGTGTCCGTCTGTCCTTCTGTGTAATGTCTGTTACAAACATCCTCCTGGCCGGAAAAATTCAACTATCGACTTGAATTTTGGCAAAAACATTAGAACTTCTTGCACGTAAGTTGGTCGATGAACATGCCCACGCCATCACGTAAACTGACAACATCTCTGTTCTTCAAAAGAAATAAAAAATTGTTTTTTAATTCATTACACATAAACTGTGCAAAAAATTGAATGTATATTCTATGGGCGATGCTGTAGCACTTGTACAAAAATGAAAAAGATTGACCACGCCTACTTAACGCCTATTACAGTGTAACGATATTTAATTTTTTCTTCAATACCTTTAAACAGCACAGAAACAAGCTTCAAAAACCCCATAAAGTATATAATTGTCGAGTCATTTTAAAATTTGCAGGGCACTTGTGCACATGTCCATCTGTCCATGTGTCTGGCTGCGTAAATGTGTCATCTTTGTAGTAAACATTCTTCCATTAGCGAAAATGACTATATCGCCAAAGAATTTGGAAGTGACTTAAACTTTCCAAAGGACACGCCTACAACGCTCAAACGTCAAAATGGAAACATAGAAAATGAAAATTTAGTTGTTTTACTTTTTTCCCTTTTTCGAATAGCGGTGATAGGGTGTAAAGGATTCGATCAAAACCGTATATAATTTGCTTACTTGTTTTTTTTCTTTAATAAACGAAATGAAGACCGTTGCAAAATACGAATTCAAAGCTATTTGATCTTTGATAAACAAAAAATTTTTTAATTCCCATTTAAATGTTTATTCTTTGATACTCTTTGCTTTTTTTTTTATCAATTTATTTATTTAACTTTTCTTTAATTTTTTTTGTTGTTATGAAAAAGTGTTTTGTGTTCGTTCTATAGATTAACAAATCCGTCTGGAGAGCAGAACTATATAAGAAGAGGCAAAAAAAAAAAGGGGAATGTTTATAAAGCTTTCTTGCCTACAAGCTAACTATTATGTGACTATGCGAAATACAAGAGAGAGAGAGAAAGAGAGAGAGAGAGGAGGGGAAAATAGGTAAACATTAATTTACTTGAAATTGCCAACAATTCTTGCATACTTAACAAAGAAAATCGTTCATATTTCTTGTTTCAAGTCCTTTAATATTTACGACCTCATTCCATTTTGGTTGGTATTGCATTGTGTTGAGCTAAGAAGCTCGCGTTCTCCGCACTGGTCTCTTTTGTTTCATTATAACGACAATTGGTAACATTTCCACTTCCTTTATGTACAGCGTAAATACACATACACATACATACGCACACACACACACACACACACGGAGACACGGACACACACGGACACACACGTATAGGCATGTCTAACTTCACCTCCTCTTTTTCTTTACTTCTTAAACTTCTTATATTCGTTCGTATACTTTATACGAATTTGCGGTTCATTTTAGCCCATTGAACGCGTTTGTCTCCTTACATTTTTGCATAAATTATGCATCATTTAACTCAATAAATACATATATATATATATATATATATATATATATATGTATTTACATGTATGCGTGTGTGTGTATGTATGTTTATTTGTGCATTTATAAGATAATACCGGTTGCCTTTTTAAATTGACTGCAATTTCTCAGTGAATATATTTGACTAAAATTCATAGCGAGCGTATAACACGAGCCGAGGGGTAATTTCGACACCGAACAACATAACACACCAA
This sequence comes from Glossina fuscipes, assembly GCF_014805625.2. NCBI lineage: Eukaryota > Metazoa > Arthropoda > Insecta > Diptera > Glossinidae > Glossina > Glossina fuscipes. The sequence goes on from NW_023998457.1 coordinate 346,617, forward strand.
CAAGCACAACGTATAATAGAAACTAATTTATGTAAAGCAATTTTAAAGCAATTTGCGGTTAAAATTGTTTCTCTTACTGCATTTATTAGTGAAACGAATTTTTAAAGAAACGCTATTTTTTAAATAAATCAGCTAATGAGCAAGAACAAAATCAAAGTAAGAGTAAGCAAAGTTATGCTGATTATTTTGAAATTATATTCTTTTTCGATAGATATGTTCTTTCACTTTAAATACGCACACAAACATTCATTAGAGATCTTATCAAATGTAAATATTCTTGCTGAGCAGAGTAATTTAATGCGATTTTGATGAGTACTTGAAGCGAAAAATCATGCAAGTATCCAATATATACGGTTATATCGCGGGGACTGTATGTTGATAAATAACTAAAATCACCTGACGATTCATTTTAACGGTCAATTTATTATGCTAGGAAGCCAGTGTCCTTTTGGTCTCATTACTCTTTTATGCCCTACAGTTCGGATGCTATAAGAAATTTATGATAGATTCATCTTTTTTTACATCGATCGATTGCGAGTCACTTTCTGAATCGGTTTAACCTTGTCTGTCGGTCTATTCAATAGGTCGCAATCCTTGAGATATTTGAATGAAACCTGGTATATTGACGTCCTTTGTGCCAACGATGAACGCTATTGAAAATAGTTCAAGTCGAACCATTTCTTTGATCACTACCCATATAACGCTTGGTTTTGAAAAGTCATTATATGAATAACTAAATGTAATAAGCAAAATCATGCAGGGCAGTTAAGGATGATCCATATATCTTTTTTATTTCTTTGAGATCGATTTTTTATGTTAAATCACTGTTTGTAACCGATTAGATATATATATACCTTTTAAATGCCCGAATTTTTTCGCATTCGATGCAAATAATCCTATGGTTAGACATTTTGAAATTACAGTGATTTTCAATCGATCGGTACAAATAAATGTAGTCTATCAAATATCCGCATAAACTTAATTTACTCTTATAGCATACGTGGTGGATGGAATAAAAAAAGTTGCTGAAAAATAAGCGTAAATCCTATGAATGTGATAAACGGACGCTGAAGTGAATTGCAAATAATTGACGTATGAACTTGCAGTTGATCTTTTTGAACGCATTATGTTCACTTTGTTAAAGTGGTTACAATATTTAGAGGGATCGTTTAGGAGCCCTTGAAAGCATACACATTTATTCTAGGCATCTGTCCGTCCGGTTGTCCATCAAGGCGTCATCAAAATTAAAATCATGCAGCTTGAAATTTATCATGAATATTAGGAAGTCTTGCATGCAGGGTTGTATTAAAAATGAAGTAAGTTGATCGAAGGGCACGCTTCCCTTGTAACATAAACTGAGCAAATTTCTGCTACAATACAAATTACAACAAATACAACGGTGAAAAATTTCATGTGGATGTCCCAATAAAACGGAAAAAGTCCACTTTCACGCCTACGTAATTTTTTCTCTTCTTGTTTTTTTTCTATTTCTATTTTTTTTTTTAATATTTTTTTTTTTTTTAAGATAAACGTAGTAGTAATGAAAGATAAAAATATCTGGTTCAATGAGATCGAGAGGTTCATCTCCCAGCAGAGCAAACTATTGATTGTTCATATAATAAGTTAAAGTGAAGCAAGTATTTCAACAATTTCTGATAGCGAGTAAATTTCAATATACTTTTTGGATTTTTTTTCCTATGTTATTTCAAAAGGCTAACCTATAAAAATTCTCTATTGTCTAATATTCAGCTCAGAATATTACATCTATCAGTTTACACTTGATAAGGTCCCCCAGTGTATTTTTCTACATAAACGATATGTTGCCGCAGGCACATGAACGTTGTCTTTGTTGCTTATGAAGTGTACACTTATCACAATTTTCAAACAATGTAATCTTTAGGTAGGCATTAACTGCATCACCATGTGTATGGATTATTGATTAAATTCCACCTAAAAGACGAAGAAAACCTTTTCAAAGGTAAGAGAAATCAATTTTTTTTTTTTTTTTGTTTTCCCAGCACAAGTGGTTTTCAAGCATTTTTACCCACATTGTGAATGGAACCATTTATGCAACAGCTTTTTGTTTTTGTTTTTTTTTTTTTTTATGTTTAGCATGCGGCAGCAAGCAATTTTAGATCGTAGAGTGAAAATTAAAAGAACAAGGCACAAATAAGCCAAATACAACTTTGATGTGGTTAGTTTAAGCTGCCACGTACTAGGACCAAACGATTTATTCATGCATTGCAGTCCATTTTGCGACACTGCACCAAATTTCCTTGTCTCTGCTTTTTCCCCAAAAAACCTTACAATGCATATAATTTCAATCCAAAGAACTTATGCTGTTTACAAACGGGGAGGGGGGCGGGGGGGGAAAAGAAGAAAATAAATGATATGTGCAAGTAAACCGAAACGATGCTTATAAAAAGAAACGGCAACAATTGCAGATGCAGTTATATGCAAAAACGTATGCATATATGCACTTGAAAACGCTTCAATTCAAACGGACACAATGAGGTCAAATCTGAAATACTGTTCTTGACAATGATGAAGATGTTGGCTACCTGCTGTTCATTTTCCTCGCTGTTGTTTTACCAAATTGGCTTTTATTGTTAGTATAATTGTCAAGAATCATTTCAAAGTATTTTTTAAGGTTATTTCAAAAACAAATACATATATAAATGTTTTCATTGGCGGCTGGTTAAAAAATTCGTAGCGAAAATCAAAATATACTTTAAGTACAGGTTTTGTGATTCCATGCTCAGAAATTCTGCCTAAGGAAATAGTAGTAGTAGTAGTAGTAGTGGTAGTTCATATAACATGTGTGTATATATATATATATATAGATATGAACAGTTTTTTTCCGGCATCCGAACATTTTCCTATTTCTAGATATGATGTAAATATTTTTACTGAAATTCCTCAATTTTGATTGATAATTTTTGCGAATTGTCACACTCGCAAAAATAATGTTCGAAAGGAATAATGATAAGAACATGCAAACGTCTCTGGCCAGAACTATATCCGTGGGATCGAAAGTTATAGATGAAAATTTGAAAAAATTATCCATGTTTTGGATTTTTTTTGCATTATAGGCTTTGTATGTAAACGGATCGCACCCATTTTGCCACATTTTGTCACTCGATCAAGACTGTGAGGCTTCGCAAACTTTATTCAAGAAATTGGCAAATTAGGATAATAATTGGTATAAAAACCGCTCTTACGTGTAGTGTTAATCAGTCACATGTTTTGCCGGCATAAGGCTTTTCCTCTCGTAGACCTCCACAGATAACTAAGCAAGGAACTAAACGTTTTACAATCGAAGATATTCTGTAAAGTTCGAAACAAGCATTAGTCCAAAATGCAGATTCTACACTATGCAGTAAATGGATGATGGACTTCCGTCAAAGCTACATTAACTTATATTGATTGGTCAGGGATCGAACGTAATTGTAATCGACTCCAACATTATTTTTATGCCCTACCACACTTGTAATACAAGCTATATTAGGTTAGCGCGGACGTATGTAACTCCCAGGGTTTACAATACACCCACCTTTTATTATACTGATCGATTCGAGAATCATTTTCTAAATCGTCCTAAGCCTGTCTATCGGTTTGTCCGTCTAATGTCTTTCCACGTGCAATTTTTGAGATATATTAATGAAATTTGATACACAGACGTACATTGGCCCAAGGACGAACGCTACAGAAAATGGTTCGTGTTGGTCCACTTTTTCTACCACTCCCTACATAACGCCCTATTTTATAAAGTATTTATATAAAGAAAAATTGCAATTTTCTTGACAAAAGTGGTTACATAGTAATCATTCGGCATACGAAATTGGTGTGAAAACTATAGACCAGCTCGAACAATTTTTTATAGTCACTCTTATATAACTGTTCCTAGGTAATGAGGTCGAATTTCCAATATATCATCGTGAAAATTAGCTCATAACAGTAAAATGATAAAGAAATGGAAATCCTTACCGCATTTGGACCACGTAGGTCTATTTTTTAGCTATCACCGTATGTAAGGATTCTCATGAAACGTAAACCCTTATATTTCAAAAAAGACTAATTGTTAATTTTTTTCTGATGAAAAGTGAATAAGAAAATTAAGCGAACCTAGTTGCAACCACGTGGGTCGATTTCTACCCCCATTTCTTATGATGTCCTAATAATTCGCAGTACGGTTTCAGCAAAAAATTGACGGTAGAGAATTTGGCTCACATAGGTCTATTTCTTTTTGGAACTGCAACATATATAGGCGCTATCGCGAAACGTAAAGTGTTATAAGGAGGGAGAGTCTAATCTGCGGACTTTCATGAAAACTATGCCTTTACGCGAAAATAATGTGTACTTTTCGGTGTTTTGTTATCGAAACCAGCGAATGATTGCATCAGGATATGTAATTTAGGGTATATAATGTTCGGCATTGCCCGGCTATAATGTTCTTACTTGTTATTCACTTGTTATTTAAACTCTTTCAAGTGGATTGTTCAGTTTTATTTGGCTATCTACGAGAAATACCGCCGCTAGTCAATGATATTAAGTAACACTCTCTAGTCCCGATTTGAAATAAGTCCGAGTCTCATTATATAAGGTTTCATAGCAAGCTAAAGTGTAATGTAGTATAGCATAGTAGTAAAGTATAGTAAGAGAAAGTAGCAATCGTAGGTTACGGTAATATTTACATAATGTCGAACAAGCTTAAAAGATAAATGAGAAAAATGTTGATAAGAAAAGAAGTGGAAAAAATGACGAAAAAGAGAATGCATAAAAAGGAGATGAAGAAGAGATGCAAAGAAGAGGAAAAAGGGTCGTAAACAGAAAAACAAAAAAAAAAGAAAATTAAAAAATGGAGGACAGGAAGAAAAGTTTGCCGAAGAAAACGAAAACTAAAAAGAAAATGTCGAAAAAGTTTGGATAAATCTTTGAAATATTATCACTTATGATATGTAGTCTGAAAAGTTTGTTTCTATTCACGTAATATTAATTTTTTTTTTTTTTTTTTTTTTATGTCATCCATAACGAGCAGATATTACGTTGTATATACAAGTAGGAGAAGTTTAAAAATGTTTTAACGTAAATATCATGAGTCAGTCTGTTGTTTAATGTGATTACGTGACACAAAGCTGAACTAAGCAAATAAACAATTCATATTATTTATAACATTTTAGACAGGTATCAAAAGGGTCAAATGTTGTACATGTTAAAAACACAATAATTCTCCATGTACGTGACCGTCTAAATGACCGTCCGATAAATGCCCCGAATAAATTTTAAATACATCAACGGTTGAACCAACGGTACGCTTATTTTATCATATCGTTTATTACAATACTCAGAAAAATAACCATCTAAATATATAAATATATATATATATATATACATGTAGTCATACATATATAGTTATATATTTCAGATCAGCATAAAACCAGTTGATTATTTAACTATAACCATCCTATGTCCTTTCTATTGGAATTCTCAAAATTTTTTTAATGCAAAAGTTTAGAATATTTTTATATATCATCAGACAGCTAAATCTCTTAATAATAACTACAAAGTGAACATAAGAAATGGAGATGCATTTTTGCTGCATATTGAAGCCTATTCCGTGCATGTGTTTTTATAACGACTCCTACCAGGATGTGCCTCACAGGCACACTGTCATAAAGAAATCCCATATCTTTGACAGGAAGAATCCAATGTTTAGGCGAACTATATACAACATTTCAAGATATTAATAGCAGTATCGTGCAGTGTGTGATAATCTTTGCACGAGCTATGAACTAAACCGATTCTAATCTGCCAGTAAAGGCTTGAAAGGAACTAAATCCACTGCTCTCTGCCCAAAGACAACTTATTTGTTCAGCGTCACTGCCGGTTCTTTGTATTTTGTTCTTAGTCCTTCGCCTTCTATTACATATTAAGTTGTTGATTTCCTATGAATCACATAGTTCAGCATTTGTCTTACAAATCCTAAGTATACCATATCCAGGTAGAATAGCAGATAAGAATGCCGGCTGCCAAGTTAGTGATCGCTGGTTCACTAACACTTACGGGTTGGTCACGAACCCATTAGCCTGCAGCCATCGGCCTATCTCTTTCTCTCTCTCTCTCCACTCCCATTTCTTTCTAACCATTGCCATGTGGTACAAATAAGGATTACCGCCTAAGTGATCCGAAGGAAAAAAAAAAGTTTGACGTAGATCATCACCATCATAACTTCGATCCTACTCAACTACTTTGAAATGTGTTAAGCTTAGAATTTCCCCAAATATCATCTTGAACTTATATACGAATTCATTTTCATTAAATGTTGTGGACATTACGAAACCTGGAAAGTAAAGCAACTTGATCCCTAAGCTGCCACGCATTTTAATTGATTGGGCATTAGTGCTTTAAGTATTTCTAAACGGCATTTGATGAATGATGAGATCAATACTTATAATAATAATTTAAAGATAAAACAATTTAAAGATAACCTTAAAACCGATGATTTATGTACTTCGGGATATTTACGATAACATGAATCCATAAAATAGCTTGATTTTTACTACTATTTTATGCATCTTTTTTTCCCCTCCTTTCTCTTTTTTTATTTATTTATTTTTTTTTTTTTTTCTTTACCTTTTATACAATTCTATTATTGTTACTAGTTTCATTACCATCTAGTAATGAATGTTGACCTCTTCTTCGAGTAGTAAACTATAATATTTTATAGCGCACTTATTCATATATACGGTACGTGTAAGAATGAGAATTATTGTGTGGGTAGCTTGCTGCTGCTACTTTAACATATGTTGATTTGTTGGTTAGTGTGGCTTATTTGTATAGAGAGGCCACAACATCATGCGGCAGGTGTGAGAAAATCAATGTCTAAAACCGAAAACTTACAAACACGTTTGCATTGCATGCCTACACAAACAAGGGCTAACATTTATTTCATATCAAATACGAGAACAAATTACTCTTGCATTCATAGTCATTAAATGCAAAAAAATAATTAGGGGAGTAGAAGAGTTGAGGGTTTCGTAACAAAAAAAAAAAAAAAAAAAAAAAAAAAAAACAGCTTCGTTTACACCATACTCTACTGAAAACGATAATATAGACTGCTTATGTCCAGGCTAATGCTTTTTGGTCAGGGCCAATGTCGGCGGCAACCACTTACGATGTGTTTGTTGGCTTAAAAATGTTACATTCATAAACAAATGTATGGGTTTAGATTTTTCTGCCCTCTCTTGTTTTTTTTTTTAGTTGCTTTAGTCGGTCACAGTTGTATATAATTTGTTGTTACTTCTTCAATACAGTCAGTCATCAGTAGGACATATGTTTACTTTCTCAATTCACAGGTAACAGGTATCGAGACTAGGAAACAAGCTTCTTTGTTCATCATCATCCATATATTGGGTAAATAATTTGAATATGGATGAATGATAGAAATTTTGTGATTTAATGAAATAGCGTTAAGACTATCACTACCATGTGTACATTGTCTTGCTTGCACACAATTCATATTCGATTTAATTCTATTACTTACCACACTACTTACTACACACTTGCAACGGCCTTGCATTTAAATGGAAGATAAGCAGAAGGATTGATTTCGCAAATTAGTTGAACTAATATTTAATTCGTGTTGCGTATCCTATAGTCGTTTTAAGCTTTATACGATTTTCTCATCTTCTCTCGTATACGATATTTAATATTTGTTTAGCGTAGTTGAAGCCTTTTTTTTCCTTTCCCCCTACCCTTATCTAATTGCTTTTAATTATAATATTTATAAATTTCACTTCCTATTAAACACACTCGGTTGGTCATTTTTTAGAAGGCATTTAGGCAATATACACACTTATATAATGACACTTATTCATTTTAGTTAAATATTGTTTCTTCTATAATTATTATATTAAAAAATGTGATGAAAAATTTTGAGAAGTGTTTGCCTAAAGTCGAATCTTTCATTATCTTTTGTCGCATGTTAAAGGGGGATTTAATAAATATTAGGTAAGGGAAAAACTTTGGGAATCATAATATTACTAATCCTATCCAATCATCCTATAGGTTCAGTTGGTTGTCAGAGAGGGGAGAAAGAGGAGATTCACCAATTATGAAAAAGGGCGATAAGGGTTTGCAGACTTATGAAAGAATTCGCAAAGAAGAGGTAGGCAAATGGTTCACTACTGTCGAAAGTAGTAACAACAATTTTCGGCATTCTTTCGTAGTATGGATCAGTTATGTTACATATCTCCAAACAAGCGATTCTTTGCAAGGGATCTTTCTCTCAGATAAGTTAATATGAATGGCAAACTGTTCGCGCCATTCAAACAAATCGCCAAATTCCTTCCCTCATTTATGTTAAAAATTACTTACACCTATAAATCTCTATCCATGCTAAAGGGAAGGAACAAAAGAAAAAATTTAAAGTAAGTGAGAAATATCCATACATAAGTTATACGTGGAAATCAAGCTCGTAATATTTGTTAACTTGCGGAAATATCTTATATGCTCTTAACGCGCCGTATAATTGTATATCCGGCGAGGCGTGATTAAATTACTAAAGCAAAATTAAATGAAAAAAACTTTTGTTTTTTTTTTTTAAATCGCGAACATGTCTGCTAGTGGGCAACACCCATTTGGAAAACGACCTTGCAAGCAATAACTAAAGCTATCTGTACAACGAAATTTGCTTCAATTTTTTTACGTCTACGATATTCATAAAAAGCTATGCAAATTTTATAATTTTTTTTTTTTTTTTTGTTAATTTTCGAAAGAATGAAAGGTTCAACAATAAACAGACATGACTGCTTAACTTGAAATAAATGTATGCGTGCATACAGAATTACGGACTTATGTCATGAAAATGTGCAAAAAGAGTGATCAATGCAATCCCCTTGAAAGTGTAAACCTTTGCACGTTTTTACAATTTTTGTGTGTGCGTTCAAATTGTCGAAAAATGAAAACGAAAACTAATTAAACGGCATGCATCCGTGTCCGTGTGTGATGACATAATGAAAAAGCTAAAACATTGTCTAGGAAGAAATTTGCGAAATTTTGATTCGTTGACTTTAATATGTAAGAATTGCTTCGTGCACGAGTTCTTATCGTGGCTCATTAAACTAAAACTTCAGGGAAAATTTGTTATGATGGTGTAATACCACTTGTTTAGATTCTGATTCACTCTGGATGATTGAATGCCATTGTAAAGTTTCGTTTGGCGATCGCAGACTTTGAATATACATGCATTGATGAGGATTATCGAAATCGGTGATAATTTCATTTGGTAACCAAAGGTGAGGTAATAACTAATTTTTGCGATGACAACGGAGATCGCTCATAACCTCATTTGACAATTAAGAATTACGGATATAACTTCAAAATTATGCGGCCCGGTCATATAACCTCACTTGTGTGAAGGCTATGGAAATCGACTATAATCTCTATTAACTTTTCAGGATATCGCTTATAAGGAACTTGCCCTGCACATTGTAGAGATCCGACATAACCCCATTCGAAAACTAAGTACATCGCATATAACCTTACTTGTGTGAAGACAATGGTGATCTGGCATAACGTTATTTAACAACAAAGAACATCGAATATAACTTTATTCGGAAAGCTAGATCGGAATCGGAAATAATTTGGAAAACTTAAGACATCGGATATTATCTCACTAGAGTGAAATCAGCGAAGACGGTACGTAACCTTATTCGATTGCAAAAGACATCGTATATAACCTCAGAACTGTCGGGATTGGACAAAACATCATTTTTGTGGCAGCTTTAGAAATCGCCCACAATGTCACTGCTGGACAATGGAACGGTATAGAGGCATACAACGGGAGTACAATTTCCACGACGATCTCATTGATATCCGCTACACGGTAGCAGTTGCTCGCAATGCATTCCACACGCTTGGGGTAAGAACGGCTTAGGTGATTTCATGTCTCTCTCTCTCTCTCTCTCTCTCTCTCTCTCTCTGGATTTCTCTCCCTCTCTCTACGTAACCACGCTTTTTGAAACATTTGTATGAGTTTAGAACCAGATACAAATATCAAACATAACCTCAATATTTATCAATTATCCTTTTTCATGATTTTTGCATCTTCTTTGCATATTCCAAGTCCGTTAAAAATTTTTAATTTATGGCCGTTGTAATTAACGAATTTTAGTCTTTATTTGCAATAATTGCATGAAGGAATTCTTTTTTTTTTTTTAAGAAATCTTCGCAACTATTTTATTTAGAAGAATGAAACAATTAAAAGCAATGAGCGCAGCGTCTAAACTTTTTTTATTTATCGTATGTAGCGAAAAGAATTTATTATTATAATTTTTGCTTTATGTTATTCTTTATATTCATTTTCTCACTCGATTGTATGTCTTCTCTACCTCGTTCCCGTTGAATTAGTATTCCATCGTCATAACATTGCTGTTTTGTTTACAAAACGTCCATTAACATTATGTGGCTTTTTTTTTTTATCATAGAAGAGAATTTTCTTTCGTTTATAGTTATTTGTTCCCTTTAAAAAGCTATTGTTTTGGAAAATTTCTAAAAATACGACGACAAAAATAAACAACAAGCAGCAAACAAACAAATAAAACTGACAAAACAATAGTAAAGAAGAGATCCTAAGGCAACGTATATATGGTGGATCTAAAAAAGTACACAAATACCCGGTGAGCACTCAGGCTCTGCGAGAGCATAAAAGGCATATTTGTTCATGTTGTAGTTTACAATTTATTTACGGTAAATAGAATAAGGAAAAAGAGGAAGAATACAAGAGAAGAAAAATGGAAGAAAGGAAGTGCACACAAATAATAAAAACCGGGAACATACAAAACGAGTGTAGCGTAAAGAAGTCTACAAAAAAAAAAAAAAAACCAAAATGAAATAACAATAAAAAAGAAGAAGACATTTTTAAAAAAGTTTGAGTTACGACGTACATACGTATAATTGCATGAAAAAACTTGTCAGACTCACTGAACGAAAACCGCGCGCGTACACAACAATATGCGGATGCTTACAATAAATTTCTCTGTTTTATAGTTTCTAAAGTAAAAACTAAGCTAAACGAAAACGAAAACGTAGAAAAATTAGAAAATATTTTTTCTCTTTTTTTTTTTTTTTGTTGTAAACTCAAACTAAGAAAACATTTATGTACTGAATTCCATTGAAATAAAACCTTTTTGTCTTATTTTTTCCACATTTATTATGGGGAAGTATATTAACTTTATTATTTTACTTGTCGTGTGTATTATAAATTTTTGTTATAATCGAGGAAACGATAGTCACATGTCTGCTCAGTCTATCAGTCAAAATGCCTGTAAGCATCAATGTTGAGGTTATGTTCGAGCAATACATGTTTGATCTTCGGAAATTGTAGTTAGAGCAGCTTAAAAGCCGATCGGCAGCGATCATCTAGTGAGAACTAGAAATTTCTTAAATATCAAAATCCTTACATACCCAAGGATACTATATTCCAAATGTCTTTATAAGATGAGTTGCGTCTTCAAACGCTGAGTGAGCTAGGCAGGCACAATGAAATGAATAATATGGGCGCATGGCCATTCGGGTATTGAGGGCAACGAAAGGGCTGACTGTCTAGCCAAGAGAAGAGAGTCGGAGGGGCCGTGGTAGGTGCTGAACCGTTCTGCAGGGTACCAAGAATCTACAATAATCTGCTGGTATCGCAATGTGCACCGAATAAAGCGGATTGCCGTTGGAAGCACTGTGCAGGACAACCGCAGGCAAAAAGATTAATGAACTCCGGTATGGCACATAAATTGCTTGAACTAAGAAAAAACGAGCTACGTTTAGTTACCGACTTCTACACGAGTCACAATTCCCTCAGGTACCATCTGAAAAACATAGGTATGTATGAGACTGATTCATGCAGCTTCTGCCAAAGCACGAGTGAAACGTCCTATCATATTCATATTCTATGTGAATTGACTTGTGTGACCACGCGCAGAATAAGACATCAAATGCTTGGCGAGCATTTTACAACGGCGGAAACGGTATGGTGCTCCGATCCAAAGAACCTGACGGGATTCATAAAAATTCTAAAACTGCGTATGTAATAGATCCTCTAGGCCGCGTTAGGTCTTGACTATGTAATTAATAATATCAGTTCCCAGCCTGAACTTACCCGGCTCTGTATGGCGAAACCAATCGATGCAACATTGGAAGCATTGAACGGACAAATGGTCTGTTCACTACGCGCAGTAAAAATGGGTTCTTCTCTAGACGGTTTTTCTTTCGCTGCTGAAATCATATTCGGTCAAAAAGTTCATAGAAAATAACTGTTAGGGAAAAAGGGAGAGAACCTGTCGTATTTGCCTTTTTGGAAGCAATACGAGTTTTTTTTTTTTCTTTCAAGTTTCAATATCGAAATAAATCACGTAGGCAGGACTTCAAGAGGAACACTCGATGAATACTTTCTTAAAAGGTCATTATAAATTTCAAATTTCATCTAACCTATGAATCTTGGCCGAATGTAAAATGAAAATAGCCTTGTAAACGATCCATGACAGAGTTTCAGACAGAGTTCCATATGAAAATTCCATATGTACGCGGAAAGCGAAGTCTAAGGTCATATAACTTTCTCGAAATTTTTCGATTAAATTTTCATCCTAAAGCATATTCGTTCGGATTTGCAGAATTTCATTTAAAATATTTTGTTTGAGCGACGGTATCATAATGAAAACGCTCTCAAAAGATTCGTTTTAAGCCGTACTTTACCAATTTGAAAAGAAGAAAATAAAAGAAAAAGAAGAATTTTTTTTGTTGTTATGCATTTCTATTAATTTTTAAATGAAATCATGTCATTACTTTCGTTTGCTTTGTCGTGTCCCTATTAACCCATTAAACCAACACGTATAAGCAACAGCTGCGATGGACATATAAATTACTTATGTATTATTTAAGATATACTTTTCATTTCATTCTTTATACATATTTAAGACATTTTTTGATACCTTCCATACATACACGCGCGAGCTCTTCCTTTTAATCTCTTAATATGAAATTTGAAATTCTCAGAGGTAATTATAATGCGCATAATGTGCAGACACATAAATTATTTGTAATTTCATCTAAGCAAGTTTTCATTTCAATTATCTAACATTCGAGCTTTTGTTAAATTAGCTTGAAGCAAAACTATATTAATATAATCCTACTTGCCTTTGTTTACCTGCCATCTTTAGTACACATACATAAGCGCGATAGTAGGGCAATAGATGTGTTTTTTCGATAACTGTTCTAAGGCATATTTCCTTGATCATTTTTCCATTCCACTCTAAATTGATTTAATTACGCTCGCCAGTCCACTTGCCCGGCGCTTGCTATTACACAGTGTGATAATAGATTCAATGCGTTGATCGTAACATTAAAATGACCCCATGATCCCATTTACGTTTACCCTTGGATCAAAACACATAGACAGACATTAGACTGACAGACGAAACAGACAAACTTAAATCAACTCTGAAACTCGTTCTTAATTAATAGGTCTACTGATAACCCTACCAGCTTTGCTTGCCTGCCAGCTTAGATGGACATGGAAAAATTAGTGATAGTCCTCGTTCCCGCCTAAAGGCCCAATAAGTAAATTCTTGATCACATTTCCTTTCCATTTTCATGTGATTTAACTGCGCTCGCTACATTCTCCTCATTCCCTTGTCAGTCGCCTGCTGTTAAAACTTGCCCATCAACACACCTTTGCAATAAAAGGTTAAAGTACGACAATTGGTCCAACAAGTTAATAAAACAACCTTGACCGTAATATTAAAATGGTGCGATGACACCTGTCGTCCCAAACATATGAATATAAAAATGCAAAAATAGATATCAGCCGGACAGATGGACAGACAAGCTTAAGATAACTTTGGAAAACGTTCCTAATTAAAATCCTATAGGTTTCCTTGTTTGCCATCTTAGGTAGATATCTAACAATGCGCAACAGTGCCTTATCCTTGATCATAATTTTAAAATGGTGCGATGACATCTATGCTCAATAAAGACGTCCCAAACATGTAAATATAAAAATACGTAGAGATATATCAGACGGACACTTAAATCAAGTCCGAAAATCAATGGGTCTTATAAAAGCTCAGGCTATATTCGGTTTGTCTAGATGTTACATCAATCCGCATAGAGAGTTAATATATCGCCTACCACAAGTGGCGTAGAGTATAAAAAAACCAAATCCAATACATCTTTGGACATATGGCCTCCAAAACTTCTTCCATCCGAAACCCATATAGATTTTATTATTTTTTTGACTCTATCGTTCATTTATTTATTTACTTGTTTTTTTTTTTTGTTGTTGTTGTTCTTAACATGAAAATTGTATTTATTGATCTTCAGCCCTTTTTTAAACATAAGTTAAATGTCGTGATTTTTGATATATATATCTTTTTTTCTGTTTCGTAATATTTTATTCAAGCATTCCGATTGACTGACTCAATTACATATGAGTAGTTAACAATCCACACAACGTTTTACTGTCATGTTCATATCTGTCTGTTAATTGTTCGCATACATCGAGACATAGCGAGAACAAAACTTCGAATAAGTAATTGTGTTGTCTCTCATCAATGGATATAATTTCGCTAGATTGTCTTGTGTAAATTAGTTTGAATGTGTATGTGTTCAAGCATATAATTATTGTCATTTTGAGGGCATAAGTTATTTTATACCCCTTGCACTTTGAAGTGTACATCAAAGACTCTATCGATTAGTTGGGGACTTCTGACGAGGCGAGTTCTGACTTATTTTTTCACTAACCAAGCCAGCAGATGAGACTGACTGGAGACAATTGTCGCATTGACAAATTTAGAGTCGGCTATCGACGACGATGAAAATTTGCATACATTTGTGGCAACAAATAAAATTTTTACCAAGAACACACAAGTGGAACACGGCCAAGCCCTCATATAATACGATAATGCGAGACTTACGAGACCGAGTTTGACGCGCCATGTAAATAGCGAAATTCATCATCCTATGTCATCATCCTATGATGGAAGAACAAAAAGATTTGAAATGGCTCTTGGCTCCGAGATCATCAATTTGTTTAGGAAGCACGTTGGGAGTGGTTAGCCATAGGAAAAAAAAAAAAAAATTGCACAATCAAGGACAAATAGTGAACTTGTTAACTACTATTGTGACCATATTTCCCTTTCATAGTTTTAGTGAGTTTGTATCAAGTTTGTTGTATTGCAGGACGATATTCACAACAACAACGGCTTTCATATAAAATAAAGCTGTTAAGTTATGAAAACAATAAATTGAAATGTCAAACAAAGAGAAAAAAGATGACGAAAAAAATGGAGCAAATTAAAATGTCAGTTATAAATATATATAAAATTAGAAAATTTGTTTTTAGAAAATCTCTAAATATATAAAATAATAGAAAAACCGCACCATATTCTATTCATATCTATTTTTTCAGCCCGTCATTGAAAAACGCATTTTGTCAATTAATCTGCAGCTGATGATTGCCTCAATGGAATCAAATAATCATTACTTACAAATATTCGAATATAATCCATTAAGGAAAATGTATAACACTGATAAAAACAAGGGTGTGAAGGTAAGTTCAAATTTAACTGGCAAAGACATTTACCAGTGCCATTAACTGAGCTCTGTACACCCCCTAACAGAGATATATTAACGACTTAAGATAAAGGTATGATTGAATTTGGATGTCTACTCCGTCCAAGTTAGGAACCATAACATATTTCTGTGGACACCTTATCACACCTTGCTAGCTAAATAAATTCAAATTCCGCTTTTTGGAACTATTTTTACCAAATCTTTGAAATTTACTACGCAAGCATAAAGCGACTGCAGAAAAATGGTCAAATTTGATGCACCAGTGTGATCAAACCAAGCAATTCCATCGATATTCACCTACGACACGAGTCACTCTATGGAAATGTCTTTGAAACAAGCTAAAGAAAGTTAACTTTTGTTTTTCGTAACTATTATATATATTTTACGCATCATAACTTCGAGGGAGTGGACTTCCAATTACTACCATAAGATTATCCTAAATAGTTAACAGATCTCTGTTCCGATGTTTGCAGAAATCTGCGTTAATGGATTTGCTAAATGTCCATAAAAATATCTTAAGCTTCCCAACTTGGACGGAGTACACTACTAAATCCTACCATAACATTATCCTAAGTAGTTAACAGCCCTCTGTTCTTATCTTGACCAGAATAAAACGGGTCGCTTTTGTCACTCAAACATCGAGGCACTAACAATCAAAAGACTAAGAAAAACATACGAAATCGATTTGATGTGTGTTTTTGATTGCCTTGTGACTTGTAGCGTCTCTGTGATGTAGCTTAGATCTGTCTACCCGCTGCAGGTCTACTCTTGATACTCTTAGATAAAATTGAAAGTTAAAATTTTTTCCGTATATGTCCACAAACTTGGTAATGGAGAAAAAATGCATTACCTAAAGAGTCCTTAATAACGAAATAACTGAAGAAATATAATGAAAGACGCAAAATTTTCTTCCTTTTCAACGATTTCGATGTACACCACAAATATCTTGGAAAACTTCGCTACAATAATTTTTAAGTAATTGTTGGCATGATAGGCATCTGAAATTCGTTTCACGATGCATAGATTATTTTCTTATTACAGTTCATATCTTGCTTCTCACCCTAAACCGTTGACAACTCTTTCCTTAAGGTGACTCTTAAGTTATTGATAAATTGTATAGGACTTCTTCAATGCAGCAATGCCTCGCTTAAAGCCCATTTAACATAGGTCTGTGGAAATCAAACGCCCTTTTTATATAAATGTAAATAATGGGTCTCTTTGTTTAAACCGATCTTTGGCAAAAACCACAACACAATTGAATGGCATTTCGGTTCCTTCGGATTCAGATAGGAGCTGACCAGGAAACGGCAACTGAAGACGCTGAATTTTGATACTATGCAACGAGTCTAGACTCTAGAACAGTTAACTGTAAATCTTTGCTTTTGGCATTATACGCGTCCAAAATTGATTGATTGTCATTGAATCCTTCTTTCTTCTACGTAAGACGGCAACTTGGGCACTTACTTTGCCCATTTTAATGCTAGCGTTATATACACACAAATGAGATGAAAGTAGCTGCCTAAGAAGAGCCTTGCTTAGTACAAGCGTTTTCCATTGAAAGCGCTCCACACGCGTTCCCAATGTTGCATAACTGCTTCCTGTGCGCTGTGTGACATTGATTAAGAAGTCGAAGAATGGCTTGAAAAGAAGCGATAGGAAACTACATATAGCGGGGAAGATGGGCATCGACATGAGTGGGGTAGTGGAAAAGGGTCGCTACCACCAAATTTGCGTTTTCATGTTCGAATTCCAATGCGGTAGAGTTTACTTTGATCATAGTTTTAGTGAGTGCTCAGTCACTACCTAAGCTGGGAACGCTTTCCCTAACTCTTTCTTTCTTCTCGCTTTTTTCCGATTGCTACCTTATTAAGCGAACAAGAGAGATCCCTTGAATGAATAAAAATTAAAACTTGACAATGATAAAAGGATATAAAGAAAAACCCATTTAGATGTCTTCATAGCAGTGCGGCAATGGATTAGTGAAGTCAAGTAGTAGATAAACCCTTACAATTAGTATGGTTTAAAAACAAGCTCCGTTTTTTTTCTTTTTTTTGTTTTTGTTCACTGCCAACTATGATATGGTAGCGCTATTATAGAAAAAATACCTGTTGGTCACCTTAACCTATATATGCATAGCGTATCAGGCAAAGCCAATGATAATCAATATTTTAATGTTGCATATTGAAAGGGGCGGATATGAAATACGGTTACCGTTCGGTTTACGTGGTTTTTTTCATTTCATGCGGTTTCTCTTTTTTAACAAGAATTCCAACCAGTATCGATTTTGTTAACCAAAAATTTATGATTGATACTTGCAACGAACAAATGTTGCACTTTTTTTTTTTTTTTGTTTATATTTTTACTACCACGTTAGAAATGGAATAAGAAATAACATTGCAAAAAAAAAAAAAAAAACCGTCGATACCAAGATGGAATTATCGAATGTTATGTATGCCTTGGTGCAATATGTATCATTTTAGTTAACATAACTAACGCGTGTAAAGACTGACACCTGTACGTCACGGTATGTATGAGAGAAGTATAAATATTTTCACAACTGCACAACAATGGGAAAAACGACTGCTGCGCGATTAAAAATGAATTAAAATGCAATGAAATATAAGAAAAAAAGAAAGAAAAAAAAACATGCAAAAATATAAAGAAAGCATGTGAGAGAAGCTAAGTAATAAATTACAGCCCGCATATATAAATCTATAAATAAACAAGGACTTCATGCGTATGTTCATATTTAAGTCATTATAAATTATTACAACTTAATTACCTTAAATAATGAGCGGGCGAGCAGTGGGGAGAAGTGAAAACAATGTGTTTGAGTGAGAGTGAGAGAGCGAGAAAGTGAGAAGGAAAGAAATAAGGAAAGGGGAAGTGAGTGAGAGAGAGAATGCTAAAAAACGTGTGAATGGTAACGAGGAGGGAAGGGAAAAAGAAAAAGGGGGGAGAGAGAGAGAGAGGGATAGATTTTAATGTACGCAGAAGTCCGCAGATATATGATTTATGCGTAAATTTTATAATTAATGAAATCAAAATAATTATTCAATTTAGAAAATTTATTCGATTCTCGCTTACTATCGAATGCAGAAGCGTCAGAGCGAAATTCACCTGGAGGCGAACGATGGCGAAATATCAATAAATTTTTTATCCGCAAATCTGATAAATATACGAAATATAACACACTAAGTGAATATTGAAGTGTATGTTGATAATTTAAGCAAGCATTCAACGTTATCTATCATATACAGCGTATTACTATATTTCATAAATATGGGAAAATAGCAGAGAGGTTTACAGCTTAAGCAAGGCAATGTCGTAACCAAGTACAAAGAAACCTATGAGTTTTTTAGAAAAAGTTTTAAACACTTCACGGCCGATCACCGCTGAAAAATTTTCAATACCAATAACTCTCACTCGGTAAACCTCGGGCCTTTAATGGAATTCGGACATGACCTCAACTTTAATTAATTAGCTATTTTAGGATATCTACGATTATTTTTGCGAAATTTCATCGATTTTCGTTCCAAGACTAATAAACAAACTCAATTTTTACTCTAAAGATAGAAGAGTACCTTGTCATCGGAGTAGATTTTGACTTGATGATAGACATTGGACATAACCTCAACTTTTTTTAATTAACTATGTGAAGATATTTGCGATTATATAAGAGTAGTACCAATAGCATATAGTTTGATTTAACGGTATTTGATAGACATCAGTTAAAATCGCAATTTTAGCTATTTTGAGATATCTATGATTTTTACAAAGATTTCGTCGATGTTCGCTCTAAGCCTAAGGAAAAACTTCAAGTTTTATTTTACACGTATAAGAGTAAGATCAATAGCGTAGAATTTCATTTAACACCATTTAATAGAAATCGGGCGTAACCTCAACAATCATTAATTATATGCATAATAACATCGACTATTGCTTTCGAAATTACGTCTTAATCGTCTTAATCTTAGACTTAATCTTACGTCCTAATCTTAGATTAATGGTTTTTTGCTAAATATTATAAAAGTTATAAACAAAAAAGAGGCCGAGCAAGCAACTTTTCAAGAACTCTTCCCCCGATCGGTTCATCTCAAGTGATGGCCATAACGTCAGTGCTTCAAGTCACTCTGATCAAAAACTTTGAAGCAGTTGCCCAAGTTGTGAAGGTGTCACGGGCAAATTTTAACAACGAATCCATGAGTAATTGCTACAAAATTCCATAAAGCCAATAACTCAGATGGATCTCGCTTTTTATATTTCAAAATGACAAGCATTTCGTATTAAAAAAGGATGAAGTGTGCCCCGGGAACGCTTTTTATTACAACTATTCTGAGCTTCTAGAAAATCTTTGTCCTTCTTTCGTCGTTGCTAATAGGATGTCTGATAACCTTAGAAAACAGACATACCCTCATTCTTAAATAATCAATTCTTTTCCATGTATTGCGCTTCTGAAATTTACTTTATTCTTCGGGCTTAGATATAGATTTAATAATTAAGCAAACTAGCCGGGTAGAAAGGTAAGCTAAAGACTTTAATGATCCATATATTACCAAGAGCTTACATACGTTTGTAGTTGGACAAAAGTTAGATTATTCAGTGCTTGGCTTCCTCATTATAGATACTTTCTTGACCGCTTGCAGTCTGTTCAACTTGACTTTATATCGTTTACTTTGGGTGTTTTGGGAAGGGATCTTGTTCTACCTCTTCTTCTACGTTTCCAAGGTTGTGTTTATTTTACGCTTTCTTACGGGCGTATGCTCTGGCCAAATTGATCCATTTTCAATATCAACCTGCGTGCAACCAGGCGAGTGTCAACTACACATACCACACAGACGGACAGACAAAGCTGTATCGATGGAGGATTTCGTGCTGATCAAGGGTCAAGGGTTTACAGTGTCTCTGAAGCTTCCTTTTGAATGTTACATAAATTATGAAAAAAAAAAACCACAATGACTATCTCCCCATCCTTCAGTGATGGATATAAAAAAAAACTCTATTTGGTTTGAACAAGTTAAGGCTTTTTCAATCCGTTATTCAAAAAAGCATTTCGTTGACATTTAAGCAGGACATGCAATGCCATGAATGACATGTTGAACGCATTCTAAACAAAAACAAATAAAAACATCATAGTTGAGCAAGTCCGACCATTAACTATCCTACACCATGCTGTCTAACACAATTTTTATTTATCACTAGTGTTACAAGGTGTATTGCCTTACTGCGGTCGTATGTGACATGCAGGAGCGGTACCTCTTATTATACCAATCGATTCAGAATCATTATCTAAATTGATCTAAGCCTGTCTGTCCGTCTGATATCTGCCCATACAGTTTCGTGTTCAAGCTACAAATCGCAATTCTTGAGATATTTTGATGAAAACTGAAACAGTGACTTTTTTGACTCAAGGACGAACACTATTAAAAAAATGCTACGACCACCCCTCCCCACATATAACGCCCTATTTTGAAAAGTTGTTAATTGGAAAAATATTGCAATTTCTTGGTAAAAGTGGCTAAGTAATAGAATTTCGGCATTGTAAATTGGTATGAAAAGTTGGGACCAGCTGTGGCAATTTTTGAACCCCCTCTCATATAACGAAAACTGAAGTTCATATGACGAATGGGTATAATTTTCAATGCTTCACGATGACAATTGTGTCATAATAGTAATTTAAGATTAACTATATCAAATTTGGACCATCTCGGCCTATGTTTTCGATCCTACCCTAATAAGGAGATTCACGAAAATTGACCATTTATAGAAGAGAAAGATTTAAGCTTTAACAAGTGGTGGTGGGAATTGACCCATATTATTAAAGTAATTGCATACAAAAATGAACTCTTCAAAATTTGGACCATCTATGTCTATTTTTGAAAACTGACCTATATAAGAATTAGACTTGTACACATGAAAAATATGCCTTAAAATATGATTTTTGTGTTCTATAATTAAAATAACAGTCGTATTGGTGTATAGGGTAGTTAATGGTCGACCTTGGCCGGCAATATGTTCTTACTTTGTTTAAATATATGTATATTGTTTTTTGTACAAATGATTTCCATATGAAAAATGTTCAATTAATGTAGTTGCAGTTGTCGGTGTTGCTGTTGCAATAAATAAAAATGTTTTAGTTAAAATTCTAACCAATTCGTGCCATTTGTAGAAATATTTTTAAAATCAATTGAAGCGAAATGAAACAATTGAAAATATTCTAACAAAATGCAATGGTGCATTTTTCTGCACTCGTACACAAACATATATACTTATTTACACCTAAAAATATATATATAAATATATTTCTGGCAAGTTGAAAACAAACATCTCAACATTAATTTTATTGTGTACTTCCGTGATGACACACAATAGGCTTTACGGGGAACATATAAAACTCGACACCAACAAAAATCTTAAAAATTTTTTTAACAAGTGCCCACTTATCGCACTTGTACAATTGCCACCGGAACGCATTCATATACGCATACAGACATTTTCACATATCATCGTATTTTCGAGTTAAATAAACGGCACCTACCGAACACCAACACCAATACCAACACCAACAACCACATACGGGCAATGCATATATGTTGATTCTCTCTGTATATATACATATGCGTGTGCCTTCATCGGTTCGAGTATACGTTGCATACCCCATAGAAAAAGGAAGCGAAATTATATGAAAAAGAGTTGTTTGCATTATTTGGCTGCAGCTCTATGAGCTGACTTGGGTTCTTACTGTTTCTGATAATGTTGTGTTTTTGTTTTTGTTGTTTGTTTTTTTTTTCATTTTTTTCTTTTTTTATGTAATGTCGACAACTTTGCTGACAAGGCGGTAACACAACCAATAAACCAAATAACCAATCTACGAGTTTAAACCAACAATACAACAAACACGCACGTACTGCGTATGTATAGCTTGTTAACGAGCACATAACTGTACCAAATTTACTAACTGTGATATCAGACGATTAGTTATTTTCGTTGTTGTTGTTGTTGTTAGGTCAACTAGCTAAACTATTAGTTGGAAAGTATTTCATTTGTATTGAAGAATCGACTGAAAATAGATTTTCACTTTTAATTTGTACGCTACAAATTTGAAAAGTTTTCCTCCGCTCAACTTGAACCGGTGTTGTTAACGCAACGACTTACTGATGCAAAACATTACATTCCTTTTACATCGAATCCATTTAATAGCAGTTATATTCCTGTTTCAACGTCGATATGAAGATTGATTGTGAAATGCGTGAGCATTGCTTTAGCCGCAAAAAAGAGTTAAACTAAACAATAACATGCTTCCGAACACAACTGTTTGTGTTATTTGTGTTTTTTTGTGGCAAAGGCTGGAGGCGAAAAGTCCTCGTTTAAATCTAAAAGCGAGTACGACAGCTGCCCAGGTTTTATATGCGATGAGCCGGAAGAGAAAAGGCTCAACAGTGCTTAGTTGATGTAGGAGTAGTATGATTTCGAAAGGAATCCATTAGCTATCCATACGACTTGTCTCTATTGGGAAAAATGCGATAAGCCTCAGAGGCAGTTATGTTCTAAAATAAGGATAGTTTCGCATAATTGACTATAATTGTAATTTTGAACGAGGGATGTTGCCGTTAATTACACCCTACACCACTTGCGGATATATGGATGTGCGCAACATCCAGAAAAACTTGAGGCAGAACCATCTCTTATTATACCGATCGTTCTCTGTCCGTCTGTCCCACTTGTTTTCTTATCGTCCACTTATACGTAGCGACTTCCGATATATTTTGCCGAAATTTACTACACCGACGTGCTTTGGCTCAAGGCTGAACGCCGCTGGAAACAGTTGGTGTTGGATTATTTTTTCGACGACTTCCTATATAATGTTCAATTTTGAAAAGTTGTGCTGAGCGAAGTGGATCAATGTGCTCCATGGTGGATCAAGAGCTATTAAAGTCTTTTCAATAAAAATTAAATCGTTCGATAAGCTTGCACACAAATCGCTCCATTCAATCTACATATATTCCCTTGGGCATCTATGCATCAAAGGTAAATTTGTGTAGGTACAATGTATTCATGTACAATACGTTCATCCAGTTGTGGTGGATTCGACCTTCGATCTCTTTAACCAATTTAATGGATAACGCTATCTTGTAGGCACATGTCCGTTCATATCTTGAGGTATTTAGAAAAAATTGTTTCAGCAATTCTTTTAAAAAGACGATGGGTGCAGAGCGAGTGGCTTTGTAAAAAACCTAATTTTGTTTTTATGCAAAGCGCTTGGCAAGATTAATAAATAATATCAATGCTTAACCGATTGACTTCACTTTTGTACTAGAGCTTCATTCTGTCTCTCTCTACTCACGAGCCATGTAGTCTTTAGTAAAATTTTAATTTTAAAAAATGGCCCCAATTTTAATAAGACAGGCAGACGTCTTTTATTTTTTGAAAACATTTTTCAAAAATTGACTACAAAGTCGATCAAAACGATCCCATCATGAAAATCGTATTCCTGTTCCAAAAGAAATTTTCAATCTCTTAAAACGCTACAGTTGAACGTTGATGTCAGTCGTCAGAGAATTGAGGTACATTAACGGCCAGTTCGAAAGACATTATTTCGATATATTACATGATAAGATTTGGTTTTGTCCCAAGGTCAAAAGCTGTTAAAAATGATTCGGTAGGGTCGACTTTTTTGATCACTTCTTCCTTTATACCTTATTTTGAAAAATCATTAAGTGACTAACTGTAGGGTAACGTAAGATATTGAATAGTGGACAGTGTACCATTATAGTCTCTTCATTTATTTTAGAATAATTGTAATAATGCATGATTCACGCTTAATGATTCATGCTATAAATCTTGAGCATATTTCCTATATTTATATTAATATGGTCTACATAAAGCTGTTAGGTATATAACTTTGCTTCCGCCGTTTTTTTTTTTTCGACATTCGAGGATTTATTGTAAAGGACCTTTACAAAGATTGTCCATTCTCCCTCTCTACTTCTGCTTTTGTTTAGAAATAATATGAATTTCATGCGAAAAGAGCGACTAACTGAACTGTCTACGAAGTAAGGCATATTTGGGTATCGTTATAAAACGTACAATAAGTGATCTATTGAAACCCATATTAATCGGAATGTCTATATCATCATTATTATTAATCTAGCCAGAGAATAAATTCTAATAGTAAAGTCTTAAAGCGCTAGCAATTAAGTCTATCGGTTTTATTGAAAACTTTACCGCACTTGAGATATCAACCTATGACCATTAAGTTGTTAGTTGAGACTTTTTACCTACTCGGCCACTCAGGTGGATCGTAATATCTATAAATAAATTATTACTGTTAGCCCTTCCTTCAGCTGAGAAGCGAAGGTCTCTTCTTCCTACTTACGTTAATAAATGACGTTACAGACCCACACCCCCCTCAGTTTTATTAGGAGAGATAAACTTCAATGTTCGTAATCGTTCTTCGAGAAATTTCATAATTATAAAACTTGGTCCAATCCAGATATATTTATTAGCATTTCAACGCCATTTAGAATCTTTTGCAAAAATTTAAGTGATATCTACAATTTAATCTCCATACGGGACTCCTTAAATAATAGCAAATCAATTCTCCTTAATACGCGCGAGTTGCCTATGGCGTATTTAAACTGAACTGAAATTGCAAACTTTAAATTTTCGTGTGATTCGTAAACTGAACTAACTGGTTATGTACACAATTTTTGGTTGCCGAACTTTTTGTCTTGTTTGCCGTAGCTTAAGGCTACACTCCCAGCTTGAAATCATAGCAGCTGTGAATGCATCTCTGTGCTTGATGTTTACCATTTTTTTTTTCTTCTTTTCTTTTTGGTCTTTTGACTATTTATGCATGGATTTTGCTCTTTTTATTCTGCCTTTACCTTTGTACTTAAACGTTCGGCCTTATGGTATTATGATAGTTGAATTTTTACGGGCAAAATTAAATTAAAAGAAAACTTGGACAATTTTTGCTGATAACGGCAGGCGGGCAGGTTGGGACATCTCAGTTCAGACTTGAAAACATTTCCTGAGCGAATTTTTTTATTTGAAGAGGATTTTCTTTATACTGAAAACACATAATCTCATGATTCGTGACATGGCTGATTTCATTCGATTGGGATAAACTATGTGGTTACCTTATACTCTGAGCTTGATCGTCAATGTTAATGGTTCGCTTACTTCGCATCGTGCTTATCTGGGCTGATCAGCGCACGTAAAGATTTAGCAACACTATCCTTCGAAGGGAATTTTCCCGCAAATGGCACCCAACTACACCTGTTCAAGTCTCGAACAATTTAAGCTGTTGTGCTTAGCTTACTATAAGGGGGTGAATCATTGTAAATTTTTTCTTAAACATTTTGAGCTCCTTCTCCAAGCGCTATGACAAAAATGTGTCAAATGAATTGCAGCAAGGAAGTTTACAGCTTAAACTCTTGCCTTTTGATTTCTACCTCCTCTAATACATTAACACATGCTTTTGGAAAAAATTCCTATATTCATTTAAAAGCGTAGGTAAGCAAGAGGACACACATCAGACGGACAGACGGACAGATCAACTTAGATCAATTCAGATTCTGAATCGATAGCTATCTTAAACCCTTCTGCGTATTAAATAACTATAATATATAAAAATACATTAGTTAGTAGATCTTTATCAAGGTAATGTTCAAGTAGATATGAGCCTGGGAGCCATTCCGAAGCTTTCAATACTTTTGCCGAGAAATGAAAAGTTTGCGACAAAGTTTTTGGTGTTTGGATTCGATAATGAAATTATATGCTTTCATATAAAGTATAAAACCTACGATTCTGTCCGTTGTTTGAAAGAGGCCCGTTATAGCAAAAAATCGTCGAGCAAAGAGAATGGGGAGAAATATTTGAACTTGAACTTGACTGGTCTCATTGTCCAGGAATTGTCGATTAAAAGACAAAAATTACGAAAAATGTATTATAATAAGAACATATGTCTCTCAGGCATCTTCACATTTTAAAACCATTTTTGTTGAAGGACGTCTTTTTAAAGCGTTGCGCAGCATAACTCAAACAATTTCCTCTTTTTTTTTCATCCGAATTTTCTTCAGTATCGTTATTATTATTATCATTATAATTAGAGACTAAAGGCTATCAGGTTCATTAAACACGGGTTCATTTGAGCCCGCGACCATTGAATTGTTAGTGGAGATCGTTTGCCTATTCAACCACTAACGCGGACAACAGCATATTTAAAAATCTATTTTCTAGAGAAATACTTTCGAGATTTTTTCGATAATTTAATTCAAACACTTTTTATTAATAAAAGAGTTCCCTGGTGCGTTTATTCACCCAACCATTCGCCATTTTCACAAAAATCAATATTGCTAAAAACCCATATGTATTTCTCTAGATATGAAGGCGTCGATTGGAGGATTATCTTTTTCTTTTTTAATTTTAATTTTGACGTGCTATGCTGTCGCAGAGTCCCTTAAGCGCAAAACATCCCCAGAGAATCTCTGGGTTGGAATGGTTGCCACTTCTTACTATTTTACCAAAATCATCTTATTTTCTGACCGTCACCGAAAGATGGGGGATATATTCATTTTGTCAAGACGTTTGCAACGCCCAGCAGGAATCACTAGAGACGGTGACAAGCTATATATATTCTTGATTAACATCAAATTGTAAATTGATTAAACACGTCCGTCTGTCAGTCTGTCAATCCGTGTTATATCTGTTGTAAACATTTTCTTAGCCGGAAAAATGCGTCTATCGTCTTAAAATTTGCCAGAAATCGTGGAAGTTCTTGCACGCAGATTAGTGTTAAAAATGGGCCACATTTGTCCAAGAAAACACCTACAGTACTACGCGATATAAGAACGTCACTGTTTCTCAAAAGGAAACAAAATTTGTTTTTTGCTTGTTACTCATGAACTACGACATAACGCTTATTCTGTAGGAAACGCTGGCACACTCGGCCAAAAATGGAAAAAAGTTTTTTTTAAGGCTAATAAATGCGTTTAGCCCCCAAAACAATAGCACTTTCGAAAAAAAAGGTCTCCTTCAGTAGTACCTGCATACTCTCTTTCTCGCTCTCTCTCTCTCTCTCTCTCTCTCTCTCTCTCTCTCTCTCTATCTCTATCTATCTCTATCTATCTATCTATCTATCTATCTATCTATCTATCTATCTATCTATCTCTTTCTCTTTCTCTCTCCATAGCTTCGAAAACGATGGAACGGAATTCATCTACGCAATATATATACATAGATATATATATAATTAGTATATAATAATAATAAAAATAGCATTTTTTCGCTTAATTTCCGAAAACAAAGGAAAAGTGTCGTTACAATCTGTGATTAAAATTGTGTAATTTGAAGGATACAAACATTCGTTCATTTCTAAGCTGAATTTTTTTTTCAGCTCGTTTGTTGTTCAAATTTTGTAAGAAACCATTTTTTTTCCTTCTGTAATTCTTACGTTTTATGAAGGGCGCCCATATTCGTACATATACGCTGTATGTAGGTATGTATGCATATATATATATCATTTAATAAGATCTGCATATATATTTTTGTTGTTTTGTGCTTCAAAACAAAAAAGAAAAAAAAAACATGCAAAACAAACGCGTAACTTTTTGTAAAATTATTTTTCACATGATACTCACAAAAGGCACAGATGATGGTTATGTACAAATACATACATGCACATGCATATATATATATATATATATATATATTTATATGTATAAGAAAAAGGTATACGGTAACTGCGCACAAATATAAGTAAGAGACATCCGCCAAACGACAGAAACTGCTTTACTAATATGCTTGAATGGTATACACGTATAACTGTTAAGTTTGTTGTTTATTTCGTGAAAATTTCATTTCTCAGTTGTTGTCATTACCTTTATGTGTAGTTAGTAGAGTGAGCGTCTATGTGTGTATGTATGCGAGTGTACTTTCTCATCTGAAAATTTTAATGTCATAGAAATAAATGCTAATATATGTATGTATACATATATATATAAATATATATACATAAATAATATATATGCATAAATTTTGGTTTACATAAGTTGTTTATATATAAAAAAAATTTAATATAACAAAAACAATTAAAAAGAGTATACTAGGCGACGACCCATCATTCACTCACTGTAGCTGTACTTGAAATAAAGCTTTCTGTTGTAAGTGATCGAAAAAGTAATCCGATCCTAGCCATTTTGAATAGTGCTCGTCCTTGGGATAAAACACGCCCTGTCGGCTGACTGCAGAGGGACAGACAATTTCAAATCGATCGGTGTAATAACCGGTGGATCTATCTTACGTACTTTTGGTTGCTACATACATTCGTACCACCTTGATACACATTTGTATCACAATTGATGTAGGGTATAATAAAATCCATAAAAAAACAAAAAACATTATTTGGAAATGTAGAATGATGTGCAGGAAGTATTATAGATAGAGGTAGGAGGAGAAAATAATATTCATATTTGTGCGACTTGAAAGTAGAAATATCTGCAACGGTGGGAAAGAACACTGCAGTCAGGTTGTGTCAAAGGCAAGCTTTGCAGTTAACACTACAACTAGTGTGTGGGTCAATTTGGCCTTTCCCAACTTTCTAAAATTAAAAAAAAAAAAAACGCTTATAAGGCCTGTATTGCATATTCCTCAACTTTTTTGGCTAGTTTTGTTTATATGGATTGTACTTCCAACTTTTCCTACTGTATACTAGCACGTGCTAGCGAACAGATCGGGACCATGTTTTGCTCGAAATGATGTTTCTTGGTAGGAGTTGTCTTGCAAAAATCTTCAAGGAATCGAAAATTGTGCTTGGCAATATCAAAAAAAATTGTCATCGTGTCTTCTACATTGCGGGCATGCATGTGGGCATACCTCATCTACGTTTTTGCTTTTGTGTTTATTAATCAATCAAGAACTTTTTGTACCCAATTTTAACTTCCTATTTTTATTTTTGATACTGTGGCCTTTCCACAAAAACTAATGGGTCAAATTGACCCATTTTGATAACAATAGAAACACGATAGTTCTCGAGTTAAAGAACGATTGCGGTGGATATCGTTCAGGATAAGCTAAGTGATTCTATTAAACGACTTAATTGGTGATCAAATTATTGTAGAACACTTGCCGTGAAGGTGCCTCTATCACGATATTATGCCACCGTTTAAGACTGTCGTGTGCTAAGCGCACTCTCCTTACCTAATCCCTAGGTTTTTAAGGCAAGGCCTCAAAGGTCCCGGCCATGCATCCGAGTTGTACTTCACTTTGGCCGCGTGCAGGTAGCACATAACGGCTGCAGATGTGGCCGGTCCGTATTCGCCCGTGCTCGAAGCCCTCCAGCCCTGAGGTTCTTATGAATCCGTGGATTCTATGAATTGGTTGGGAGCAGCCTGCGGAAATATTCACTAATCACCTGACGTCCGATTCCGCGAATGGTCGCGCATTCGCATAGGATGTAATAGGATGTCTCCACCGCCCCTTCGTGAGGTTTACGTGAATCAGTATCCGAAATGTCCATACTTACGAGCGATACCGGAATGAAATATGATGTAGAAGGCAGTTACGAGAGGTATGTCGCTCCTTCCTAATTCCAATGACTTTTGTGTTCTACCAGAAGATTTATGAAATCTTCTTGCTTGTCCTTCACTCTGTTGAGTTTTTCTAATCCAGTCTAAACGGTAGTAGTAAGATATTTATATAATACATATATAATACATTTTGTGTTCAATGAACGCCATTTAACATGCTCTAGCACATCCAGAGCTGATGATACTTCTACACTAATATATATATGTCTGTGATAAAAGGAAAAACTGCGTTGTGTTGGCCTTAAAGTTATTTTCCCTTTAAGAAAGATATTTGTTCAAAAATGTGCGACATCACGTAAAAAAGCTAAGTGCCAGCGATTTCTATATCACTTTTGGCAGTTTTCATTAAGTGCTCTAGCGTTCTATAGCATAATTGATGTATAAAACATATAGCAATGCTGCTTACACTTAGAAACTCCATAGCCTAACATATAGATGACATTGCCAATAGCAAAAATATACTGTTGCTGGCAGCTGCTGTTTATATCATGCGAATATACTTTTAAATTTCAAATCGATTTGTCAATTAATTTGGTTCCCATAGTTGATTCAAGCAGATGCAGTAGTATGGTAGGAGTGTTTTGCTTGTTTGGAAAAATGGAATTTTTTTGTATCTCATGATTAATAACTCAATTTCTTCGAAAGAAAAATTTAAGTAAGAATGGTACAGTCGATTAAGACCGACAGTTAGATCCATTACATTACCTCGAATAATTAATAACATGGCAAACGTTATTTTTGTGTAAATGCATAATGCATTCATGAAAGCGCTCCTATTGAAGAATACTTAAACGTCGACATAACCTCAACTTGGGAAATTTAATTTACCTGTCAAAAATTGAACTATTTTCCATTTTCCTCTGTCATAACAAATTATAAATTGTAGAAGTAAGGGTTAAAAAAAACCCTTAAGCAAAAAAAGAAATCTTTGCTACTCTTTTATAAATGTGTATCCAACATAAATGCGATGTACGAAATAAAACTTAATTTTAGGAAGGAGGGAAAAACTACATATAGTCAAATTATTTCGTTTTCAAGTTTTCGAAAACTTTGTAGACCAACTACCGCTTTACCACTTTGCGCAACGTTACTGCCTACAACCCTCCTGTCTCTTTCTAGGCAACTTTAGCAATACTTTAGTTTTACGGCAACTCGAAAGTCCCCGTTTTAGGAGTATTGGAGGCATGTGAGATTGCTGAGCTTGCCAGTTCGTGAGGTGTAGGAGGAGGATTTCTATGTTTTTGGCTCACTGACACTATTCAGACTGTGAAAACTGAAAGAACACCACGTACCTATCCTTTAATGATCAACCGGACGTACATAACCTAACCGTTGGGCCTTACTATTCCTGCCCTGGCTATGGTCTCCCTCAGCTCATAACTTCTATGGGAGACGAGACTAATGGAGTGAGCGCCAGGAGTGGTTTTCGAATTATTCTATTAGCTGCTGGCCGGCCGTTGATGATATCGTCTTGTACAAATGTTTAGTATTAGAGCGCACATACTAAATTACTCTACCTTAAATTCCTACCACCATGTTCGGGCGAAAGATCTCTCAGATCGACCGCCAACGGAATTTGAGTATCACAAGGACAGGAGCACTTTGGAGAAGTTTGATTTTAAATAGGCTTTTCGTTCTGGCCGCTTTTCTTGTCAACCATTAGACTTGTACACCTAAAATCAGTGTTTGAGAAACGTACAAATTGGTACAAATTTTTATTACAAACACTTACTCTACGCTGCTTCTGTTTCACTGGCGATATCAATTATATCGGTTTCCACCGCAAACTGAGTATCGATGTCCATCAAATGTACGAGATGTTCATCATATGTACTTCCTAGCGGAATTTGCGGATTACAAATACTGGACCAAACCTTAATATCAGAAACGCTTATCGATTTGGGTCGTTGTTCATTAACGATGCCGTTTAGATGTGTACTTTCAGTCGGTATTTGACGAGTACAAACATCAAATCGATTTTCTAATTTAAAAACCCAGGTACCTAACCAAATTTGTATATTTGCTATCCAGTCACTAAAGATGTCGATGAGATTGAATGAGTACTACAAGGATGGCTCGAAGTTTTCGAAAGAAGAAGAAGAAATCAAAAAGTTTCCCGAATGATTTTCGTTTTTGCAAAGCAATGTCTGGATCGAATTCAAAGGATAAAGATCATCATACCAAGTTTTTAATATCAGAAATACTATCCTTTTGGGTAACAATGCTTTCTTGTTGGAATTTGAGAATCACAGAATGTGATAAAGACGGATTTCACAAATTTGCTTCCTTTCCTTTTGGATAAATCAGCAAATAAACTGCTTGGAAGGCTTTACGTCTGTTAAGCTTTGATTCCCGTTTAGATTGAATAAATACAAAAATACGACATAACCTCAAAATTGGATACTTAATTGTTTCCAAATTCATGAGTTTTTCTCTTCAACTGCTTCGAACGCTTTAAGTCTGCTTTGATTCCCGTTAATATTGAATAAATACAGAATGTGACTTAACATCCTTTTATACTCAATTACTTCAAAACTCATGAGTTTTTTTATTCACTTGCTTAGAAGGCTTTAATTTCCGTTGAGATTGAATAAATACAGATATGC
Organism: Glossina fuscipes; assembly: GCF_014805625.2. Taxonomy (NCBI): domain Eukaryota; kingdom Metazoa; phylum Arthropoda; class Insecta; order Diptera; family Glossinidae; genus Glossina; species Glossina fuscipes. The sequence continues at coordinate 379,435 of NW_023998457.1, forward strand.
GGCATAACCTCAAAATTGGATATTCACTGCTTCCAAATCTATCAGTTTTTCTCTTCACTTGCTTAGAAGGTTCTAGGTGTGCTAAGATTTAATTCCCGTTGAGATTGAATAAATACAGATATGCGACATAACCTCAAATTGGGTATTCACTGCTTCCAAATTCATGAGTTTTTCTCTTCACTTCATTAGAAGATTTTAGGTGTGCTAAGCTTTAATTCCCGTTGACATTGAATAAATACAGAAATGCGACGTAACCTCAAAATTGGATACTCAAGTGTTGCCAAATTTATGAATGTTTTTCTTCAAATTTCTGCACGTGAAACTATGTACGTTCTATATGTACTTTAATGTAATGAAACAATGGAGAGGAAATTGTCAGTCTTTTTGGAAGTAATTATTTTTCTAAATATTAAAAAAAATAAATTGACTTTAATTCCATCTTTTGAACTTTTAATGCAATTTGCATTTTGGTTTATCACATTGTTTCTAATGTAGTTGAACTCGACTGTAGGTCTATGTATGATTGCAGTTTTTGCCTTTGCAATAATCTTTTTATGAGTTACAACCATTCGACGCAGTTAATACACCATCTGCTTTCACAGAGCAAAAAGAGGGGGAAAAAAGAATAGAAAAAATATAACATAAAAATAAAAACGAAAGCAAAATGTTGACAACTTTTGTTGTGGCGTAAAATATATGTACAAACTCTCTACAAACTTATATTATTTTTTGTTGAATTTGCTTACACATGTAGACCCATTTGTTCAGGCATTTTTGTGCATTACTTTGTATTCGAAATAATCCTAAATTTTTAGAAAATATTACTTGAGCTTTTAAAGCTTTTTTTTTATTTTCATATTTATTTATTTTTTTTTTTTTTATTATTACGCAATATTTTAAAATAAGTTATATAAGATCACTTGACTACATGAACACGGTATACTGTGTATCGTTATCTATGGGAATTTTCGAGAATTATAGAACTTATCGCAAACACAAATGCAAATAATGCTTTTCAACAGTGAATTGACTTATTTCCTTTTCTACAATCATCATAGTTAGTTAGCATTCATTTTTCAGCTTATATCGCAAAGTAAAAGTGAAAACAACAAACTCATTAGAAAGGCATTAGCTGAAAAGGGATAAATCCCCAACAATCAGAGGGTGAACGTAAAGAATTGAAAATGTGATAAAATATATTCCTTGTGTATAGTGACTTTTGCTATTTTTATGGTAAAAACATTAACCCATCATCGTAGAACTGTTGGAATTTCTGGGCGACAATATGAAGGGAGAGATTTCTAATAAATCTCTTTTGATCTTAGCTTTACCCCACTAAGAGGATTTTGCAAAGAGGGAAACTAATAATCGTTGGAGAAGGTAAAATTCTGGTCCAGCTAGTCCTGAAAGATGTGTGTACCATAACATAATCTTTATTGACAAAAAACATTTGTCCTATAAGTCAATTCTCAACGCTTCACCTTAATTGCGCGCTTTGGAGATAGTAGTTGTTGACAGTAGACATAAGAACGACTCCTCTGGCCTAATTAGAGGAGCTCATAATTTCCTCCCAATGTCAACAATCACAAGGTATTCCTTTTTTATTACTCTTGAGGGAAAAACACCTTTATCTTACTAGGCAATTCTAACACCGTTAGTCGCAGTTGTTATTGAGATAAGAGATCTGGCCAGGTTACAGTTGCTCATGATTACCTCTCAATTTCACTAACCGCAATGTATTCGTCCTTCTTTTTAACGTGAATAATCAATCACTCAAGGGATGTGCAGTATAGGTGCGAGGTGGAGACGGTCGAGAAGAAGTAAGAGAAGAGAAAGAGATAGGGAGTGGCAACCTAGTGGATGGTTTATCCTTTTACTAGCTAAACGCTCGCTATAAGTACTAACAAGTGCGCTCTATCGTAAACACAAGCTTCTACGTCAGGTGAAATCAATCAGGATTTTGTCCCTATTGATGCCTGAGCATTCTTTATACTTGTGAATAAGTGTGAACTACCCTAATCCCAACACAAAGTGTTAGGTTGGTGGGAAAGTCATTTCGTTTTTTTCTCAAAAGCGGCTTAAGTTGCATTTTTTCACAGACAAGTTTACATTTAAGACGCAATGTCTATGTCAATGGGAAAAATTTTTTTGAATACTGAGCAAAAATTTTCATTTGGTCTTATACCAAACAGTTGAAAACAGCATTTTCGATCTCATTCAATTCTATTATTAGCGAAAAACAAGAAATAATGTTGAAGCAAGAAAAGGAATTATTGAATGCGTATGGAGGCGATGGATGGACGAAACGCCTGTGCAAAAACTGGTTTGCAAAATTTTGTTTCGGCACTTTTGCTTCACGTTCTGGAGGGGCACTTGCACTTGATAAAGACCAAATAAAGGCATTAATTAAAACAAATCGCCGAATAAGAGCTAATAAGCTCAATGAGAGTTTCAATCTTTTGAATTCTGCTTCTTTTCTTCATAACATATTTGTCACTATAAAGGAACCGACTTTTGTTTTGATCATAAAAAAAAAAACCAAATTTCTCTCCGAGTCGCCCATTATGGTTTTATGTTACTTCAATCCATGTTCTATCCTTTATGTACGTTTGCTCTTTTTCAGACCGTGATCTCTCTCCCACATTATTCTCCTTCTTCTTATTCTCCTATCTTCTAAAAAATATCTTTCGATATTTTGAAAACATTATTTTTTCTTAAAATATGCTAGATGCCATTAGTTCCACGGCTTTTATTGCAAAAAACGATTTAAATTCTTCGTAAGTTTAACTATAGCAAAACTTGTTTTTAGTGTTTCTTGCTTCAGTGTTTCTTTCGGTTTTTTTTGCATTGAAATGTAACCAAATTCAAGGATCAAGATTAGTAGATAAAGAGAACGGTATTTCAATTTCTTTTAGAAATATTTTCGCTTAAATTAGTATTAAATGAGTTTTCCCACATGTCGCTTACATATATTCGTTCGCTAGCATTATGCTGCAATGCATTCGCAGTTGCACTGCATTATATGAAAACATGCGTGATTTTTATTTAGCTAAGCAGTATCTTTAATGTATCTGGCACGTGTCCAAAAATCTTTTAATAAAGAATGTACTGAATCGGTCAATAATTCCCGGGACTACAGAAGAAAAACAAATCATTTATGATTTTTTTTGCAAAATTAGACTTTATTCATGAAGATAGTGTCCCATCAACCCGAAGCTTCTATAACATCCCGTTGACGTCTTCATAGAATGATCCCTCAGGAAAATATTTTTTAGCTATCGCCATAGGTTCATCATTTTTTTTTTTCTAGTGTATATTTTTGAGAAGTGCAAAATCAAAACGAATAGCTAAGGATCAGGTCTGGCTAAAACGGTGATTGGGTCCACAAAACAAACTTTAATTCACCTAATTTTGCCATTGTAACCATCGATTTATGATGCGATATATTTGTTCCGCTTTAAATGAACTCGGTACCCATTTGGAAAGCAACGTCCTCATATCCAAATTTTTTTGCAAAACAATATGTACACTAGCCTTTGATATCCTGGACATGTCAGCTGCCATGTGGAACCTCACTTTTTTATTATTAAAAATTAATTTCAGTATTTCTTTTAATAGTTTCCGGGGTGCAACCACATTGTTTGGGAGTCCAGCATGATTATCGGTGTTCGTGCGATGTCGGCGAATAACCTATTTGTGGAAATTGTGGCTTTTGAAAGGCTATTACCAGTCATCAAAAAGAATGTTTACTCATCACAACAAATTCGAAGTTTTCTTCTTCTTGAAACTAATAAAATTTAGAGTCAGTTAACTCGTAAACGATAGGCATTTTTTTTGCTAAAGAGGGCGTTAATGTGTCAGTCCTGGGAATTATTGACCAATGTCTTAAGTATTTCACTTATCTGATGTAAATTGAGCGTTACGGAAAGATCTGTTGGGGATTTCAAATATTTTATGTACGCGCTAAGAAACTTTTTAAGTGTTTTTAAGCTGCAAGAAGACGCATCGGCAATCCAATTAATAGTAGTAAGATACAAAAATGAATTATTTTATGTCTGTCTATAGGTTTGCAAGTTGAAATTGGGACTATGGCCGTTTAGCTTGGTTCAGAAGAATCAATTTAATGTCAAAAAATTAACTTCAGTTTAAGTTAAAAAATTCACTAAGTTAAAGAATTTTCTATTGATTAACTATTGATTACTATGTTTTTTACTCACTATCAAAGTTTTAAGTAGACCTGTACTTTTAGAGACTTCATAAAAAATATTCTTTCTTACCCGTAATGAAATTCTTAATCGATTTAGCCATGCGTACTTATTCGTGTCTTTGGCCGTCCATGTATGCATTCGCCAGCTCTCCCATTAATTCTTTAAGACACTCGCAAGCGTTGAAATAGAAATGATGGGCCCGATAGAATGGATAGCTTGGAAACATTTAAAATCTAATGCAATCACTTCGACGATAAGTAAAACTGTTGGTCAAAAATCGACCCCAATGCTATGTTAAGTTACTTGATCTATTCATAATAAATGCAATGGTAGGTCAGAAGACTATATAGCATCCCTAATGCTAACAACACTAATAAGTTGAAAAATAAAACGTTCTTTTCGGAAAATCGACTTAAGGACATAACTCTGAAACATGAGTACATGTCTGCGACACAAAAAATTTGTATTTTATTTTAGCTTGCTTAGAAAAAGCTTAGGAAGAGGCAAAATTTCCTCTCTTTCTGTCTCTCTCTCTCTCTCTCTCTCTCTCTCTCTCTCTCTCTCTCTCTCT
>NW_023998457.1:384223-459104 GCF_014805625.2 Glossina fuscipes
TCTCTCTCTCTCTCTCTCTCTCTCTCTCTCTCTCTCTCTCTCTCTCTATCTATCTATCTCTATGTTTCCCTCTCTTTCACTCTGTTTTCCTCTCTTTCTTCCTGTCTCTCTATCGTTCCCTCTCTTTCACTCTCTCTTCCTCTCTTTCTTCCCCTCTCTCTCTCTCTCTCTCTTTCTCTCCTTCTCTCTCTCTTTCTCTCCTTCTCTCTCTCTTTCTCTCCTTCTCTCCTTCTCTCTTCCTCTTCCTACCCCTCTCTTTACCACTCCCACTCACTCACTCACTCACTCACTCACTCTCTCTATATTTATATCTATGTATCTCCTTCTCTTTTGTTCTTTCTTTTTCCATTTCTCACCCTCTCATTAACATCACCGATGTAGGGTTATATAGTTTCTCGTTTGCATCGAGTTGCGAAAAAATTCTTTTTCATTACAATTCAAAGCAGAGAGCAGCTGATGCATGCCACACACGTGTAATTGTTATAAAAGAGTTAATGGGTTCGAAGCCAAAAAAAAAGTTATGTAAAAAACTGAAAATTGAAAATTCATACATGACAATCACACTGTGCACGTTTTCAGGTTTTAGAGTAATGTAATCATAAAAAAATAATAATAATAATAACTACGAAACTTTTACCACTGAAATGTTAAAGTCATGTCTTGAACGCGGTCGCATGAAACATAAATACATGCATGTATGCTTCCTTTCATTTTATTTAAACTTATTCCTTTAAAGATACATTTCAAGTGAAATGATAATCCGGCTTTTGTATTTAACTCGACTGGACTTTTCTGACGCAAGATTTACTTCATCGTAAATAACATACGTTTTACTGCGTTAAGGTAAAGAGCTTATTTTATGGCGACATTTTTGGTATAAAAAATTTTTTAAATGAATTTAACTTTATTTTGTAATTTTTAATTGAATTCCTATATATGTTGTAAAGTATTTAAACTGTTACGAATATTCCGCTAAGAACCTCATCATCATGCATAGGAAAAAGACCTTTTAAAAAATATAAAGAGAAATTTTTAATGCAACAAAAATTGCATAAATTTTGTAGTGGAAATTAATTCACGATTTTTTTATTATTACAAGTTTTTTTTGGTTTTTGTTTTTTCAATATGACCAATCATCCAATAAGTTGCAACACCTTGTTATCCTACCTTTGCGTCTTCCGTTAGCATATTGCTTGCATACTTTTTTACTTTACTTCACTACTTTACAACGCTTGAATATTCGCTTGGATTCCTATTCATAGATAGATGCCTTGTTGACCGCTTGGAGTCTGTTTATACGGACTTCTTGATATTTACTTTGCGAGTTTCGCGATGAGATCCTACACTATCTCTTCCACTGTATATTAAGAGATTACATCTCAATGATTTGACTTGCCTACCCTTGTAAAAATGGTGGGTGAAATGTTGGGAGTAACTTTCGTCTTTAAACTAGTTAAACGAGATGTTTTTATCGGAGCTTATTAATATACACATCCTCAGTAGGGTGTCAAGACACTTTGTCTTGCCCTTGCAGGTACTACAATGGCGAACCAATTACAAATTGTTCAATCCATTTCGAGTAATGTGTAAAATGTTCAACGATCGTTACCACTAACTTGATTTGTCCGTTAATAAGATTAAAAGAATTATATTACACAACTAAACCCTAACTATTTTCAAGTTTTGTGCATTGCACGTAGATTGCATCAAAATATTCCTTTTTATTGGAATTCGTTTCTCATTTGCCACTATTAATAACGTATAAATAAGCACATATTCATTCATCAATACATACTCTTGTAACGTAATTTAGGTCTTAGTTGAATGCCGGTGTATACTATATGTTGATCTTATGTTTATTTTTATTAACTTTTTTTTTTCTTCTTCTAGCTTACATTAGCTTACATTCGGCTAATGAGTTGGAACTTAATTGATTAATTAAATAAGTAAATAAATAAATAAATCATAGGCCGAAAGAGACCATAGGTAGGATATGGTGCAGAATAGCCCAAGGCTTAAGATCTGCCCGTTCGGTAAGTGGGTTTCATCAGTTTATTCCTACAAGGTTAAAGCAGGTACATTTTACTTAGGTCTAACCGACTGTGGAATGTTCATGGGACAAAAATTTAAAACTCCCCCATATCTCCCAAGCCAGCCAGCTCAATAATGGCGGGTGCGTCCGTCTCTACAACCTGCGATTCTTTTCAAGTGGCACTTAAGAGTAGCCCTAAAAATAATAAAGTCAGTATTTCAATATTCAGACAGACAGAGAACATTATTACAGAAATCGTTCGTTACACAAAACAAACAAAATGACGGCCAGAGAGGAGAGCAAAAGAAAAGAGGGAGGCGAGGTTGTGGCCTCAGCTTAGTAAGCATTGTAGGTAATAGCCGTGAGTAGCAAGTCAGCGTTGGCATATTCAAATCATAAGTCCGGGAGACTTTACTTTTGTCGTGTATATAGCCATAAAGGCATAACCGATATCGACTAAAGTAAACTCTCTTGCATTCTCACAAAGCGTAACAAGATGACGGTCTGAAAGAAGGGTGGAAAGGGAAAGAGAGAGGGGAGGCGATAGCCGCAGCTTAGTGGGCATTGTAGGTAATAGCCGTGGGTATCGCGCCAGCGTTCACGGATCAAAAACGTGAATTATCGTTTTTTAAATTTGCAAACTTGGTTTTCTTATCCAAGGTCTTATTATTTTCGTTCACCAACTTTCGGCGGAAAATACTTAAAATTAGACTTTCCTACCTTTGCTTTCGTGGAAAAGCCATACATATAATGGGGTAAAAAATTAATATGACCTTTTTCTTTCTTTTTTTTTTTGTTGAGAAATCTTGAATACATGTTTAAAATAAGGATTTTTTTTTTTGAATAAGAAGCTATATATATATATCGTTCATTCAAAAAATATCTCGAAAATTTTTACTCACAAGTTGAACATTAAAAATATGTGCGCAGATTTTGGACGGATGGACGGACATACAGACAAACCCAAATGGATTCAAAAAATAACATTGTTTGGATCTATCTTAAGTCCTTTTGAGCGTTACATACATCCAAGCAAACTGAATATATCAGGTACCACAAACACTGTAGGATATAAGAAAGCCATGAATAACTCACAAGCACGTCAAAAGTAAAGAAAAGTGTGTAATTTCCATAGAAAACGATGTAACAATCAATACAATCTCTGTCGGGACCATTTACATCTTTGCCTCAACAATTTGTGCCATCAATCAGCGCAGAAACATAAGCATAACATTTCGCTTACTGCAATTGTCTCGAAACCATTAATTTAAAACCTTGTATAGATAATTTACAGGGCCATCTAAAAAGTGTTTTTTTTTTTCATGTCAAACACAATTCTGCTTGCTTTCTTGAGTCTTTTATGATACTCGACACCACTTATGGAGCAGGGTATATTAAGTTTGGTGCGTTCGTATGTAAGACGCGGAAGGCCTTAAAATAGGCCCACCTCTTATTATGCCGTTCGATTCAAAATCATAATCTGAATTGATCTAATCCTGTCTATCCGCTTGTCGATGTAAATTTGCGTTCAAGCTATAGGTCGCAATTTTTGAGATATTTCGATGTGATTGGGTGCACTGAAGTGTTTTGTGTCAAGCACGAATGCTGTTAAAAATGGTTCTGCTCGGTCCAGTTTGTCGACCACTTCCCATATAACACCCTATTCTGAAAAGTCCTTATGTGGGAAAAAATTCCAATTTTCACAATTTCCAAGCAAAAGAAGCTAAGTAGTAATATTTTGTCATTCGCTTTGGTCGCGCTGAGTCAATTTTTGAACCCCCTCTCATATAAGGAAAACTGAAGTTCATGTGATAAACAGGCATAATTTTCAATGCTTCAGGGGGAAAATTACATCAAATTTGCACCTTCCCGGTTTATTTTTTGTATCCGGCCCTATGTAAGGACTAAATCTGTACTATGTTAGCTTGCGTTTTGGGACCGCTTCCCCATAAGGACGCGCATGAAAAGTATGCCTTTATATGGAAAGAAGTTATGATAAGAATTGTGTGTAAAGTGTAAAGTATTTAATAGTCGGCCTTGTCCGACTATAATGTTCTCACTTGTTTTTTATTTATTAACTTGATTTTTTTTTTTTTTTTTGGTTCCTTGAAGATCCCTCGGGCATTCAAGCGCTTCTTTAAGAGAACCATAATTTTCCTAATTGCTTTAGATAATAATTGTATTTTAAATAAACCGAAAATAAGAAATTTTAAGTATTACAAAATTGATTGATTATTGCCGTTACCAGAAACGGAGCGATTTCCCTGCTGAAACCGCCAGCATTGTATACTCAAAGGGTAAAAACTAATTCTCTTAATTTTTTTTTATTCTTCTTCTTTTTCTCATCAGCTCATGGCAATAAATTATAATTTTCGTTTGTAAGTAGGAAATTTGCGTGTGTGTATGCGGTGTGTGTGTGTTTGTGTGTACGTGTATGTGTGCATTTGTGTGCTTGCGCGCGCGTGCATGTGTGCGTGCATGAAATTAATTAGATAATGCCTTCAAAATGAGTATAATAAGTGAACTATTTCTTCAAATTCAGTTATCTCTAGTATAAGTTGCTTGTGGAAAACAATAAGAACAACAACTGCAATAAGAAGACACTGAAAACTAACTAACGTACAAACGAGTAACGAAAGTAATTTCAATATTTATATTTTGGATGATGTCCAACAGTGTAAAAAGAAAGGAGAAACTATTTTGAACCGGTTACTGCATAAAAATTGAAAGCAGAAGACATCAATCATAAGATTGTTTTTTAAATATGTATAAAAGAGCAAAAAAAAAAAATAAATAAAAAAAAAGAAAATAAAAAGAATAAAAAGCCTCAACTACACCCGCACTTAGAAAGTAGTAGTAGCCGTAGCACTGGCAAATCTGAAGAGTTTTGCGAAAAACGGAATAAGGATTAACTTACAAACTACAATAGAAAAGAAGCGTAATTATGAAGGCGGAGAGAAGAAGATGGTGACGAACGAGGAGAAGAACTAAGAAAAGAACTGTAATTATCTAAAATTATGACAAGCTAACAAACACGCGTACATACTCATGTCATACATATGCGTGTGTTTGTAAATGTAAATATCATATACACATATACATATATATATATGTATATATATATATATATCCATGATTATAACTAATGCCAAGAGTCGCAGGCGCTACACTACCATCACAGTAAATGCAATGCAACAAACTGTTATATATAAGGCAACGAATACCGCCAAATTGCATTTGCTTCTTCTTCTTCCTCTTTTTCTACTTGCTTCGTTCATTAAAAAAAAAAAACAACAACAATGAAATCCTACAAAATGATGCATTTTAAGTATTAAATGCCCACAAAAAAACAACAAAAAAAAGAAAAAAATTTCGTTCAAGTCATAACAGCATACATATACAACGCAACACAGTACTTAGTTAAGGACACTATCAACAACAATAATAACATGAGCCAGACGTAGGGATTTCAAAAGATTTGATGCTATATTTGGTTTATATACTCGCATGATATTTTTTTTTTTTTTTTTTTTTGTTATTTTCTTGTATTATTGGTTATATATGGTAATGGTGCAATGTTTATATGCAAGTTTATGTGTGCGTATGTATGTTTATGCATAGTATGTAAGTGTATGGTTCAATTACTTTACAACCATTCATTCAGTTATTCAAAGCACGTGTACGCTTGTATGTGTAAGGACTGAAGGCCAAAACTTGACATCATTTTCATACTGGCAAAATGCTGGTAACGACAAAAAAAAAAAAAAAATTAAAAAACAGAAAGAAAAACAAAAACAAAAACACAAAAAAAAAAGAAGAAAAAAATCAAAACCATCACGATGACGAGAATAATAATAATAATGATGATGATGATGATGATGATGATGGCGATGAGACTGATGGAAATGTTGCTTTATTGCTTTTAATAGAACAAAACGCAGCATACGACGACACTATATCATACCACATAATAATGCATATACATACATACACACACACAATCATATTCGTAGAGCACATGCAACAGTGGGCATTATATTTTGTAATTCACTGGAAAACTGCATTCATACATACATACATACAAACGTGATTGTGCGAGTGTATCAAAAAGATTTCAGGGAAAAATGCGTCCAAAGGCACACACATAATTATATGCACATTCAAGCTTATGCATATGAATGTATAGGCCCATGTATATGCAAAAAACACATTGACAATAAACATCATTGTCATGCTGCTTACATCTATGCCGCCTGAATTGTCAAGTATTGCTCTTTAATAAATTTTCGATTTGAAAATGCAATCAATTACTGTTTTTTTGTTTCCTTTCCATTAATTATCTCTCCGAAAGAGACAATTGCTCGATATTAATAATCATATCGCTTTGTTTGTAACGCAAGAACATAGAATAGATCAGATGAATATAACCGTGGGCGTCTCTCCGTCCGCCACTTTTAATAGCTTATTATGGGTATACTGAAAATCGCATAAAATTGAAACACTTGCATTTCCCATGTGAGAAAATGATCCGAATAATGAAAACAAATTGAATACTTATGTAATATTTTTGCATAAATTTGTTCAACAAATGAAGTCTTTTTATCAAACGAAAATTGTCTAAGCAAGAATATACAGGAGTTATATAACGAAAATCTCTCACATACTTTTACATAAGTTTACATAAGAAAATTGCACCGGTTTGCTGCTTCGTTTCTTACATGAATCTTTTGTGAGATTTGTTATGTGGATATTGAGATTATAACCGACCCCTGCAATCATCCCACAAATATTATATAAAGCGAAGAGTATAGCTTGGCGCTTTTTACTCTTTCTCTTGAATGGTGAAAAGTGACGAATAATACCAAATATTTATCACGACTTGACTATGACGAGAGAACGGTACGAGTAGTAGTGTACAGAATCACTCAACTTGGTTTCAGTCCGCTAATATTTCACTATAGAGTAACGATGTGCTTTCCATTCATTCCGTAAAGCTGATGTTATGTTTGCAGCGAAATAACATCCTTAGTGGATTAACATGGCTACTGTTCGACATTTTTCGATTTGTATTTGTTTCTTGGCAAGTGATAAATAATTATAAACATAGATCACAAGAGAGAGAAGGAAAAGTCTTCACGATACCTCTTCAATTGTGATGAGTTGTGGAAAACACTCTTTTTTCTCCTCGAACTGTTGCAACTCATCTTCAACTCAAACTTCAATTCACTTCAAGTGCAACTTACGAACGGGACGCGACGAGAATGTTTTCTTAAAGCTTTCTCAAATATGTTCAACTTTGAGGTACTTCATGACAATAGCTCCAGGATCGGAAGTGATATATAAAATATAAAAATCTTTGAAAAGAAAACTTCACAAATAATCTCTGATATCAGTTAAACTGCGCAGAGATCACCGATATCGATAAATGTTTTCGTGCATTGTCGACACAAATTCTACCTTTTATTTTTATGATTTTTCGTATCAGATATCGATAGTGATTAACCGATTAGGGAGAAAAATTTTCTTGTAGATCAAAAGTTTAATAGCGAAACTTTTCAAATCCCTCCCAAAACATTCTTGCATACGACTTTTGCATGTATTTTTTTTTTTACTCTTGAGAAGAACTTTTTACGTCTTCGAAAGTCTACATTTCACCTGTGGTACATGCGTATACTAAGTTTGTGCGAAAGTATGCAAGCCAGAAGGACTTGAGATAAACCAACCTTTAAAATACCAACACTTTCTGAATCGTTCTCTAAGCTTGTCGGTCCCTCAGTCCGTCTCGTTTTCCTACAGATGGGAGTTTTCGAGACCTTTTAATGGAAATTTGACACATCAACGTGTTTCGACCCGAACACGAACGCTATTGAAAATGACTCGGATCGGACCGCAGGCTTTATTTTGAATAACCTTTATATGGAATAACTGTATTAAGCGAAGTGATGTAGGCTATTTCATAGTGAGCATTATCCCATTTGCTTATTTTTAAGAAATATCTCGTCTTCATATATGTTACGTAATAAGATAAATTCTTTTTTAAAGTGATGACATAAAGCTTACATTTAACTTGGTACAAGGCACACACATATTTGTCACGTATTCTATTACTGCGAAGAGCATCCATCAACATTCATCATAAAACATTTTTGTTAATAATTGTGTGAGTCGCTTTAAAAAATGTACTAAACCTCCGCAAGGATTCTAATCATTTAATCATCATAATTACACACAAAAAAAAAAAAAAAAATTGAAATGGATGGCGTCTAAAAACATGACATGATTTTATTTTATTTTATTTGCTTTTGCTTGGTTATTTTTTCTTTAAGTGAAAGCTTTTGAAAATATTCGTATTTAAGTGGGAATCATTAGAGATTAAGAACGTGTATGTTTTTTCAGAAAGTGCAGAGATAAACAGAAAATCTTCCAACATATTTGAAATTTTATTTGTGAAGCATAAACCGAGACTTAGCACATCGTCAAAACTCAACATATTATACATGCTCGAATTAACATTAGATAGACTTTGCCACGCTATCCGAAATAATCTTGGTAGAGTTTTGCTCTTTAAGTTGCGATGGTTTTGTGAGATAAAATTTCTGTCTACAACGCGTATGAAAAAACAAAGTCTTAAAAAAAAAAAAAAAACATAAAGAAAGAAAGCTCACTTGCTCTTAATATACTTTCGCCAAAATTGCAAAATGCTTGTCTCTCTTATTGGCCAATCGCTTAGTACTTTGATAAAATCAATTAAGCCTAATTCAATTACTGTCGATATTAAACGATCGCGTGAACGTCCCTTGTGCGACAACTGCAGACTTCCATATATCATCATTTGAAAATCATTTGTATTTTCGCTAGTTTTTTGCCGCTTGGTAACGAAGTAGTACAAATCGCACCGCGCTTTACATTGTACATCAAATGAAGTCTTCAATTTCACGATCACAGAGACAGGACATAATCTCATTTCTGCAGTTATAGTCTCTTTTGTGATGACTGTACAGATTTAACAAAGCCTTACATAAATCGCAGAGAACCTCATTTACGCAACCACTACAGAGAAGAGGCACAAGGGAGGAATCGACCACCACCGTATTGCTACGACAATTACAGAAATGGAACATAACCTCATTTGTATGACAATTGCAAAGATCAGACTTAACTTGGTTTGTAAGGAATGCAGGAATTTAAAATAACTTCTTTCGAAGACTACAGAGATCAGATATAATCTTATCACCGAGATCATAATTGTCTACATATCATTGTTGGTAACATTAGATTGATGGCTGCAAAGGCTGATCGTAACCTCATTTGTGTAAGGACTTAAATTCTACGAAGCTAAATTCCTCTGTGTTGACTACAGAAATTGAACATAACCTCACTCGCCGGCTACAAGAATTGTAAATAATCCTATTGGTGTACCTACTATAAAAATCTCCTGCAGAATTCGGATATAATCTTACGTCTGTAACAACTACATAGATCAGACTTAATCCTATTTGCAACAGATCTAGTATTTGACATAACTTTACTCGACTGTTGCAAAAATCAGACATAACCGCTTTTGCAATATAACTGCAGAGATCAGACATAACCTCGTTTGTAATGTAAGTAACTATAGAGATTAGACATAAACTCAGTTGCGATATAATTGCATGCATCATACATAATCTCATTTGTCTCTTACAGAGATCGAATATAATCTCATTTCCGACGCTTACGATTTTCGTTAGCCTTTTTCTTTTTCTGACCTCATAGCAATCTCTGTAATCAATCTATTTATAAAACTAATATCAGATAGTAATTAATTTTTATATAATTTTAATTCGCATTCAATATTAATTCAACTCTTATGCCTTAAGATATATATTTAAAAAGAATCATTGAAATAGTGTTGCGTGGGCGATTACTGCATATTTTTGGTGCCAACTTGTAAGAATTATATAGAACTGAATGAAATATTATTTTTTATGCACTTAAGTAGAGATGTATAACTAGCCGTTAAAATCGCATTCTAGCTACGACTAACACATATGCACATGCATCTGCATAAGCACGACTATTTATTGAAGACATTATTTCCTTGTTTCGTGTTAAGCATGTCTTATAGCTGAATGTGCATGGGCATGCGTGTGCGTGTGTATATATATATTTGTATGTGTGTTTGTGTATTTGTCCTTCAGTAGAACAATAATACAATGAGTGGAAAAATGGTTTGAAATTCTGAGGAAAAATAAATAAATAAATGACTAAATAAATAAACAAAAATAAGAAATTAAATCGTTCTCTTAAGTCCTAACCAAGAATAAAATGAACATTTATTTATTT
The DNA here is from genome assembly GCF_014805625.2 of Glossina fuscipes. NCBI lineage: Eukaryota > Metazoa > Arthropoda > Insecta > Diptera > Glossinidae > Glossina > Glossina fuscipes. Next base: position 394,581 of record NW_023998457.1, read on the forward strand.
TTATACACATACACACACACACACACACACACGCAAACGCATCCTTTTAAAGGATATTTACAATAACAAAGAGGATGATGATGTTATTTTATTATATATTATATTTCCGTTTTATGAACATTGCATACAAAGGCATAAACAAACACTTAAACGCCCTGAACATAGGCAACGACGGCGTTATGGACATTTAACCGAAACCAAAGATAAATGTTTTATGTGCGTGTTTGTCTTTTAAATAAATGTTGAATTTAACGTATATATATGTTCAGTTAAGAACTGTGTGATTATTGCGTCTATGCCTAATTTCAATACGAAAATATTTACCGGTATGATAACGATCTTAATCTTCCAAATTTTTTCCCTTCTAAATTCTTCAAGCTTCTAGTTTCTTTCAGATGATAAGCGTAATGTGTAAGCTCCGAACTATACCAGATGTAATCCGGTATTTTCAATTCGACCAATTTTTGGAAGAACCTTAGTTAAGATTTATGGCTTTACTTTGTTCTGATAGGAAAAACAAAGAGAAACACTATAGAGGACTTCATTCCACCATTAAATGACATAAGCCTTCCTATAATTATTCATAAAAAGATTTTTCAAAATAAGTCGTTAATTTAGGAGGCGGTCGAAAAATTGATCCGAACAGAACCATTTTCGATAGCATTCGCCCGCGGGCCGAAACACATGTGTGTACCAAATTTCATTAAAATATCTCAAAAGTTACGTCCTGCAGCTTGAACGCAAGAAGACTGACCATTGGTTGGACAGACGGACAGACAAAATTTAATTGATTCAGAAAGTGATTCTGAATCGATCGGTACGATAAAAGGCGGATCTATCTCAACTCCTTCTGTAACTTAATATACTCTTATACCACCAATCATCGACGGTGCAACAAAAAGAAATAATCGGTTCCTTCGCCAACAGGGTCCATGTCTAAGTTATCATTTGCTTTCGTATGCCAAGTTGTGGACAGTACTTGAGTTGATACTTGAAAAATATCATAGTGTCCCATTATAAACGATTCTGTTCTAAGTCAATGGGACCTATTGCAAGTAAACTCTAGGTTTTTGGTATCGTATATGCTGCACTTTCCTTACTATTTTTCTTCAAATCTTATTTGTGCGCTATTGCTAAACGATCAATAACAATTCGCTTAAAAAGTGGTTCGTCTGGTGATAACTTGATGATCATTGAACCTCGTGCTTATGTCCTCGAGTAGTCATACAGAGTTTGTCAAAGTCTTGATATATCATAAGATAATTCACAAACTATTCCCGATACATGATTTGGGTCGCATCTATAAAGGTGTAAAGTTGAATCTGACCCGCACTGTAATGTTTGTGATGTGATTATGAAAGAAAAAGCAAAACCTGCGTTTCTGTCAAAAATAGCAAGGCCATGTGACAGCAGAGATTACGTACGCAAAGTTGAAGATTGATTGCACTCTTTGTGACGCTACGACCAAAAGAAAAACGAAATCATTGGAGCGTTTAAGGAACAGAGAATTGAATTTATGCTCATAAATAACGCAGATACATCTCAACGATCATGCTACAAGGAACTGGATAAGAGTATAGTTTGATTAAAGTTTCGCACTCACACACTCTCGCACAATGTATGCTGTGTTCACAGCTAGCGCAAGAAAAAAATACATAGTTTCGCTTGGGATATTCTTTCCAAGTGCCAAAAAGACAATACACCCCCCCCCCCCCCCCTGAAAGCATACCAAAAATATTTTGTATAACAAACATAAGTAGGTTTTAGAGGCTTAAATTCTCACACTAGTATAGTCGCACAACTTTTGATACTTCCCACCCACCTTGCACAAAGAACACATTCCTTCGCCGAAAGCATCTTCTGCCTGCATCACAGCTCTTTACTATGCGTTTTAGTAAATAAGAAATAAAAAAATATTTTTTAAATCCATACTTTCCTCTTTCGTGTTCAAAACATAATTAAGTTAGGTATGGCTGGACAATTTTCGAATAAGCATTAATGCTTGCTTTAATTTTGGTCATTTCATTTTCACTTGAAAAAGGCTTTTATTCAGACAAAGTGATACAATGTATATTGATCAAAATTGTTTCCATCACTTTCTACAACATTTTACAATATTTCTAGCAACGTGAGTATATCGGGTTGAAATAACTTATAACGGTTTGGCAACGATCCAATCATTGATGCATTTTTGCACTTCTTCAACTTTCGAGAGCAGTGTGCCAGCCATGCCATGTTGCATCGATCCGAACATCCGATATTCCGAAAGCACCAAGTCTGAAGGTTGCACTGGGTGTGGCAAAATTTCCCATTCGAGTTGCACCAGTGTATTTTTGACAAATGCTGCAACAAATGGCTAAAGTCAATCCGTGTCGCCACTTTTGGACCGTTGAAACCAAAATGGACAATTTGGATAGAGCAGCTTTGTCGTAAACTTCTAAACGTGTTTGATGAAATTCAGCAGCAAATTTCTTCAAATTAACAAAAAAATTATAAATTTGGAAGAAGAAGAATTTTGAGCGCTTCATGATCAGTGCCGGCGTACACTAATTAAATCGATGATGTTAAGTGGAAAATTGTTCTTTTATGCAGAGGAAGGTATTTCCCATTTCCTTATCATTTTTACCTGGAAAAATCTCCGACTCCCAAACTCCCCAACAAAGATATCCAAAGCTTTCAACTAAAATCGCATTTCGCACACGCATGTATGCAATCCAATCGAATAGTATGTTCGATCTCTCTGATCATTGCAGATGATGGTCGATCTAAACTAACATATGTCACGAATCGGTATAAATTATATGTATATATATAATAATTTATGGCTAAAGGTAAAGGTAACTAACGGTAGGTGAGAACTCTCCACGATTTTCTACGCAATTATACGTAGACGCAATGAATCGGTAAAAAAAGGTAGAATTTTTTGTCTCCACACAAACACATAAAGACATTTATTTGTATTTATTTGCATTTATTTACAGAAACTTTGTTTGTAAGAAAATTATCCTTAAAGAATTATTTTCAATTTTTTTTTTTTATTTTTTTTTTTTATTCATTTTGCAAATACTCTGCTGCTGCTTTATATAACCACATTACATTTACAGATGTAGATGAACTTCTTCGGTATGCTATGCATATTTTGTATGTAAGTATTTTGTTTGTTACGTAAACATTGTTGTAATGTATTTGGATCTTCTTCTTCCTGAATAATTCAGTTTTATAATGCAATTGTGTTAAATATGTTTGCATGCGGTTATATTCTATACTATGCTTGACTTGCAGGCATTTTGTGCACATTTCAAGCATAAAACAATTTATATTTCTAATGTTTGCTTGGCTTAGTAAATTCTGTTCATTATCTTTAAATCGTGCTATAAAAAAATTATTTATGCACATTATATTCACCGGAGGATAAAGTTATCCTGCGCCAATGCATCTATTAAACAAGCCTTAGCCATCTTATGTTTAATGTAAATTTTGTGATTTTCCGCAAATTAAAAGTCTATTCTGTTCATAAAGCCCTCTGACGATATCTTTCGTTCATCGGAATTGACATAAACACGCATTTATCTGAAGGGGCTTTTGTTTCTACTTGAAAATCTTTCATTTAGCAGAAAATTTAGCTTCAGCTAAATCGTGTAGACAGATATTCCATAGATAACGGAAAAATTACTTTGTTAAAAACCTAACCACAAAACATTAGAAATTCTATTGAAGAAAATATATACTCTCTATACTGCGTTCACCTTCGCCCTCTTAAATATCAAAATGGATGTGTTTCGATGCGAAAGGGCTGTTGTTCAGGTTTACTTCGTTTTACTTTGTTTTAATTATTAAGTCATTTTAGGTGTAGCCTCGAAGACGCACACAATCCCGCCAATAGAATCTATGCCAAGACTGTATGTAAAGTAGGACATAACTTTAGAGCCGAGAACTGAATTAAGATCGGACATAAACAAAATACTAATATAGAGTGATATATAGGGACTTAAATCATCAAAAGATCATTAACATTGGGATCGAACACAATTCCAATATCGCCAATTCGCCAATAGAATCTCTACTTAGACCATATGTAAAATCGGACATAGCTTTAGGGCTGACAACTAAAATAACAAACATATTAAGATCAGACAGAAATAAAACATTAATATGGGGAATATAGGGATTCACAACAACATTAACATTGGGATCGAAAAAAGTCGTTAGGACATCTAAAACAACCTTGACATCATATAAAAAATTAACATTGATAAATATATCCGCCTGAGTGGCCAATTCTCGATTAGCAACTCAATGGTCGTGCGTTCGTATCTTAAGTTCGGTAGAGTTTTTAATAAAGATGATAGTCTTAGATGCTTGGGCTTTAAGACTTTAGTCTTAAAAATTATTTCTCTGCCTAAATTATTAGTAATAATAATATTGATAGATATATAAAACGATTATGGTTGGCAAACATACCGAGTGTGTTCAAAAAAACAGGGGAATTTTTCAAATGGGTACAACAACACCATAATCATGCTTCATTCGCCGTATTCACCGGGCTTAGCCACCTGCGAATTATTCCGGTTCCTAAAACTTAAAAGGCTCCCATGAAAGGGCGGAGTTTTGCCACGATTAAGAAGGTAAAGACCGTATTGCTGATCGAGCTCAAAGCCAAATCCAAAAGCGCATATCAGAAATGCTTCGAGAATTTGACATCTTTAATAAATTCTTTATCATTTAATGGCAACAAAAATGTTGTTAACACTTATGATTAAAGGAATTGAGTTGTGAGTGTCTATGTAGTTAGGCGTCAATTAAGTCTTTAAAAAAAATTAAAAAAAAAAAAAATCAAGAGGTGCAGTTAATTAGCATTACCGATATTGTGATCGGACACGATCTCGTATTTCAAGACCATCTCATCTCTTAATAGGAAATATCGACTCAGCACTGAGATACGCGTAACACCAATAATCTCTTCAGGGGTAATCTCAAATCTAAGATTAATGATATCTTAGATAAAGATGACTTTCGGAATCGAAAAAAAAAAAATAAATGCAAGTGACAGTAGCATACTACCCATCTATGATTAGATATGTAAACATTCTCAAAAGGCACTTTGCTTATAATTAAATTCAGAGATCAGAGGACTTACTTAAAAGATTAAATATTTTCATTTTTTATATGCGTTTGAATTGACGTGCAACGAATATATACATATATATATATAAATATATAAATTTGCGGTAGAACGATTAAACTTATTGCTAAGCCAAAAAAAAAGAAGAAGAAGAAGAGTTGAAACCACAGAAAACGATAATTAAAATTATAAGCATTTCGAAGAAAAACTCTATTTAAAGGGAAATATTAATCAATTTTATATCTCATAAGCTCTCTTGTTGGCTTTATTCTAAGAATCTTTGGTTGGAATTTTTCCACACACTTTTGCTTTCAATCTGTATGCCCTCAACGCAAGTTTGATGCTTAGCATGGCCAGTAGACATTCGCCTTAAACGCATACAGACACACACTCAATAGCAGCGAAACTTTTCAAATTTGATGGAATACACTCTTGTCGAGCATAATCCTAATTGATTTTTTTTTTGTTTTTTTGCTTTTATCCAAAAAGGGAAAAAGAACGCTTATGTTTAGTTTCTTATATATGTATTGCAATACATAGGCATAAGGGATGGAAATCCTCTATACGCGCTTGACCCTTCATGCCTTCAATGCTTTCTTATGTCTCTAGATGTTATTAAAGTTTCAAAAAGAGAATTTAAAAATATATAAAGTATATTTTATAGGAGCAAAATTGACCTTAATTTTTTTAATATTTTTGTTAACTTCGAAAACCCATTGCATCCGTAAAAAGGGTGCTTTGAAAGTCATTAAAAATTGAAAACCATTACACTCGGTGCTCAACCTCATAGTGAATATCCCGGTAAATTTTTTGCCGAGTTTTTTGACTTATAGCAACTTGGCAACTCTACTGAGACTCATGCTTTCAATGAAATCTAAAAATTATGATAATCTGTTTTTTATTCCGGAAGCTACACAAACTTATCGCATATTATATGAAAACATATAGTAAATGTACCCGGTTAGTACCATAAGAGAATATGTAGGATGGAAGTCTGCCTGTTCTGTCTGCCTGTCAGTTGCAGCTGATTGCTTCCAGAAACAATCGCATCAATATTGCAAACATCGAACTTACTGTTCGGAACACCTCACGCTAGAAATTTGTTGAATTTTTTCGTAGATTTATTTTCGCGCAAAAGATGTAAAGAGATTACAAGCGCAGGAACTGGCTGCCGAGGTTATCTCCAGTCTGATTGGTTAGGCTCGATTTCGATTGACTTTCATCGATTTACACAATTTCGACATAACTTCATTTGTGTTTGATATATGCTCATTGGACACATAATCTCGTTTTTAAAGACAACGAAGATCTTATCTGACGATCTTATTTGACGATAGCAGAGATCAAGCATAAATTTATTCAATGACTATAAAGAGAGGACATAAGTTTAGTTAAATAACAGCATTAACTCCTTTACGACGACAATGTGACATAGTCACATTTGACCATTATAGAAATAATTCATAACCTCACTTATAGAGTCAATGGAGAATTGACACAGTTCCACTTGAAGTCTTTCGATAATTACAAAGATAGAATCTCAATTGATTAACCACATAACAGAGATAAGGTATAAGTCCTTTTATGACGACTACGAAGATTTGAGGTAAACACATTTTACCATTACAGAAATCATACATAACCTCATTTATTAATATTGCGGAGATTTAACGTAATCTTATTTGACAACTACAGAGATCGCATATAAAATCATTCGACGACTACAATCTAATCTCTATGATCATTGATATGAATTTTTAAATAACTGCGAAAAATCAGGACATTTTGAACTTTGCAAAGAACTTTTAACCTATAGTTTCGCTTACGTCTTTCTATTCGTATACGGTGCATAGCTTATTGACAGTCTAATAAGTCTAAGAAGTAGATCACAGAAACTTTCAGATTTCGCTTAACTTTGTGAGAATATGATTATTGTTAATTATACAGAATAAATTCGAAAACTCAAGTCTTGAAACACTAGCATCTAAGGCTAACGGCCTTATTGAAAACTCTACGGCACTTAAGATTTGCATCCAGAATCATTAAGTTGCTAGTTGACGCTCCTTTATCTATTCGACCTCTCAGACGGATTTGTGAAGATAAAAGTGATGAATTGGCCTTAGTCTCATACTTAACAGTTTGTAACACTGCAATAAGTAAATACTAACTGGCAAATTTGTCACAAGAATAGTCGATAAAGCAATGGCTTTACCAGTTGATCTAATCTATTTGGAATGCCGCTTCGGTGGGTGACGAGCTGACAAAAAGAAGTCAAGCTACTGGGAAACCTGGTTCAATTCGGGTCGAAAAATTAACTCGAGCAGTCGTAGTTTATAAACGAACCCGATTTGGAATTGTGCAAACATTTTGTTTTATGGATTGTGATTAGTAAACAATAACGATAAGTCTTCTAATTATAAGACCTGCGTAGGTATTGAGTTTTCAAGTATAAGCGCCCTTGTGACTGAATTAAAATGATAGAGAAACTGAAATAAAAATGAAATACGAAAAGAGGTAGAAAAGAAATGTTGATAAATATGTTAGGTTATAAAGAAAATGTTCAAAGTTAGTTTCCATAGCGTTTAACAAAAGCTCACAATTTTCATTCATGTAATTTTTTATTCATGCGACTGGAGTGAACACTGAGGACAATTAGGTTATCCTGGCATAATAACGAAAAAAACCATCTCCTCAAATTAAATTCTTATGGTTTCCTGACAACTTTTCTATATTTGTGGTGCAATGGTATGTTAAGTTTGTACGGATATATGTAATATCCAGAAACATGTGAGATAGATCCATCATTTATCGTCCACCGATTATAGATTTAGAATCATTTTTTTGTCTGTTTCTCTTGTTTTCCTATCTTCAACCTATAGATCCCAATTTCTGAGATATTTTAATGAGATTTGGTTCACCGACGTGTTATGATCCAGGAACGATTGCTATTCAAAATGTTTTGAATGGGACCAATGTTTCGAGCTTATTTTAAAACGTTGTTTTATGAATAACTATATCAAACTACTATCATTAATAAAAAGAACAAAAATTTGATAATAAATTATTCACTATAAGATCTCTCAATAAAAAAATAAAATGCAAATGATCAATCACTTAGACTTTTAGGAAGAGAGATGAGATGGAGAGTGATCGCCGGAGAGTGAGCCGGGATTGCCAAGTTTTATACTTTCTCTCGAGCTACGGCCATGCAGCAATCGCAATTAAAATAAGACAATGAAGATTGAACCTGGGCCGCCTCTTAATCTTTTGGACAATGAATATATTCCAATTAGAAAATTCATTATTTACGTTGCTTCCCATATTTGACACGTGTACGAGGTGAAAAACAATTTCAAGCGTCTGTCGAATGTTTATTACGCCAAAATTATACATGAATGCCATACGTAGGCAACTTTGCTTTAATCATTAAAAAGCGACATGTTGCCTTAAAAATTATTCAAATGTGGGTTTTTTTTTTTAATTTTCCTATATATACCCACACATCTTTTGTTTCTACGCCAACTAACAATAGAAAGCTACCGCATCAAATATTTCGCTATTTATCTCATTCTAATCTTGATTTCATTCAGTCTGTCATTCAATATTTTCATAATGCAGTCGTCATTTAATGTTATTAACAAAAAAAAATAAAATAAAAAAGAAAGCAAAGAAAACAAGAACAGCCGTGACAACAGCAAGTGTCATCATCAACATCAGCAGCATAGTACTTAAAAACATTGGCGTAAATTTCTATCAATATCTAGAAAGGAAAGAACAAAGAAAAGGTCGTCCTTGTACTTAGGAAAAGAAAGCAAACAAAAAAAAAAATAAAAAATAAAATAAATACATATATATGTATAAAAATTTATGCAGGCTGTCATCAGCGAGCAGAAAACAACAGCAACAATAACAATAACAATAGTAGAGATAATTTACAAGATGTCAACAAAATAGATGTGTATGTGTATAGATGTAGTATACACACATAAGCAAAACGTAAGGTGTAACGATATTGAACACCTACCTTATTTTCCTCTCCTTTTCCTCAACACCTCAAGACTTGACTTAACGTACGTGCTTTTACGTGCAAAATGTTTCAGTGTAGCTTAGTGTCGGTAAAAAAGTAGAAAAAAAAAAAAACAAATAAGAAAATTAAATTCGGTCGGGACCGAATCTTGTATACCCTTCACGGTTTACCGCAAAAAAAGGCAAAAGAAGTAAAAGAAAAAAAAAATTTCATGCTCTATAATATGGAGTGGGAGCAGTTGGTTTCTTCCATTTTCAAAATAAAAGTTTTTGTCGTAGAGTCATTTGGGCGTTATAGGCGTGTCCTTTGAAAAGTTTAGGTCATTTCCAACTTCTTTTGCAAATTTATAGGCGATATCTTCATTTTCGCTAAGGGGAGAATGTTTACCACAAACACCATAAAGTTGCATAAACAGACAGATGGACACACGCACAGGTGGGCATGTTTAGGTGGATTCATGATTTGCAACCGACCAAGAATTTATGTATTTTGTGGGAGTCTTGAAGCTTGTTTCTGCGCGTTATAACGGTATTGAGAAAATAGTTCAATTTTGATACACTATAATCTTCAGTAGGCGTGGTCTATTTTTTTCATTATTGCGCACAAATGCTGCAGCATCGTCCATAGAATATGCATTCAAATTTTTGTAAATTTATTTGCTGTAGTTTAGGAGTAAAAATCAAATTTTTCATTTCTTTTGAAAAACAAAGTGTTGCTGTGGACATGTCCTTCCAGCGATTTGGCCCATTTTCAGTACCAAGCAAGGTGTAAGAACTTCTAATGTTTTCGCTAAAATTGAATGTCTTCGCTCCATTTTAGGAGAATGTCTACAACAGGCAACACAGGCGGACACATAGTCAGACGGACAGATGGACATGCTTAAATCGATGTAGGAGTTAATGCTAATCAAGAATTTGTGGGATGTGTGAAACTTCGGTTTAGGCATTGCAAACATTTTGACAAAATGAATATAACTCTCATCTTTCGGATGGATATTGAAAATGTTTATCTTCACCTTAAGAAAAAATCTTTTATCCTCTAAAATTATTCACATTTATGCGTGTATGCGTGTATGCGTGTATGCGTGTATGCGTGTGTATGTGCGTGTATATATATATATATGTATATACATATGCGTATGCGTATGTGTGTATGTATGTTTGCATGTACATATACAGTTAACGTTTATCGAAAATACCCATTGAGTATGCACCTCAAAACGTATGCACAGTTATTGTCACCTTTTGTCAATGACATAAAAATCGATCTTTTAATATTCTTCGGTATGATTGTTTTTTTCTCTGCCTTAAAAGTCTTACTTTACTTTTTCTTTTTCCCAAGATTATTTTCTTTTTCTATTCTTTTCTTTTATGCTGTGAGATATTGAAAAAAAAAAAAAACGAAAAGAAGCAAATTTTTCTTCAATAATTCAACCCCCGGCAATAACTAACACATGGTTACTGTGTTTAGAAAGGAAAAAACCCGAATAAAGTAAAAAAAAAGAAAAAAATAAAAAGAAAGCAGCACATAGTCAAGGATTTTCCTTTTCTTTCCTTTTTATTTTTTTTTTCTTTTTCAAGCTTAAAAATTTGTCTGCTATTCTATGTATACATCTATCTATGTATTCTTATGTGTAGATGTGTGAAATAGAATTTTTAATATACCCGGATTTTCATCAGCTTATGTGCGATTATTTAAAATTTTATTCACATAATATACATATACTTTTGCCAACAAATATATAAAAATTTATTAAATGGCAAAGATTTCACTCATATTTATCAAATATGCTTTCCTAAGCCGCCGCGTAAGCATCAATTTAACATTTTTGATCGTAAATTTTAAGATTAAATAAAGTAGTAAGTATATGTTGGATTTGTACAAAACAAATTATGCATACAATAATGAAATCAAAAAAAAAAAATGAAAAAAAGTGAAAATAAATAATGTATTAGCGGATATTAAGCAAGTTTTCATTAACGGCTTAATGGAAAAATGCATTATTAACCTTATGTTCGAGCATTCGTTACATATGAAGTTAAACCGATTACCCTTGCAATGGTATCCTTGAAATGGTATGATATACAAGATCATTACATGTTGTCGATAAGAGCCGATTGCTATAATCATCTCTGTATTCCTGTAGTCGTTCAGCGAAGTCATTACGAATTTTTCGTAATCGTCAAGTGCACTTATTACCGATCACTTTGATGAAAAAATTAAAATACTTCCGATCCACGCAAGTAGCTACCTAAGGAGATAACGCTTGATCTCTGTGGTCGTCAAAGAAACTCACGGTCGCTCTCTCTGTATTCATCAAATAAAATTATGGCCTAAGTCGTTGCTCGTCAAAGAAGACCAAAGTTGACCTTTGTAAGCAAAACGATGACTTAGGTTCGACATGAGTAGTTGCCGTAGAAAGGCTGCCGTTCTCTAAGCGGTAAATGAGGTTACGGTCCATTCCTAAGATTATCGAATGAATTTAAAGAAGTTGACATCTGTCTGTATTCGTTAAATGAGATTAGGGCCCGTATCATCAGTCATTAAATAAGATTATAGTTAAACTCCGTAATCATGAATTGGAACTATATTCGACTGGTGTGGTTGTTGCAAAGAACGCTAGCTAATTGTGGGCCATATCTACAATCGTTAAACGAGATTACGTTCCATCTTTGTGGTCGTCAAAGAAACTCGCAGCTACTTTCTGTATTCATGAAATGCGATTAATCTCAATAACCTTGAAATCTGTGATCATCATAGAGAAGGATACAGTCTACTTCTTTAGTAAGTAAATAAGGTTATGGTTGAACATTAAAGTCCTTAAATAAGGAATTTGGATTCATCGCAGTTCTCTGCATTCATCAAATGAAATTCGGCAAGCCGAGTAGACGAAAATCTTCTCTTCCCAGAAAATTATTGCTTCGCTGTTCTAAGTACAAAATTATGACGTCCGGCTATACGGCAAAGAGAAAAAAAGGACGCCTTCAAAGGAATTCCAGAAATCCGTTTTGTGTTCAAAGAATACGGAAAACGTTTTCATATAGAATTGAAAATAGTCCTATATGTAAAACTCCAATATCAAGAAATTTTTTTTATTTTTGCACTCTACACCACCCTTACGGTATAAAGTATATTATAAGGACGTACGTAATACGCAGAAGGACTTAAGATAGATTCATCCTTGATTATGCCAATTGATTCTACGCATGTTTATCCGCCTGTCTGTCTGTTCGCCAAATTTTTTGTTCAAGGAATAGGCCACAAATTATGAGATATTTAGATGCAATTGGGTACACTGCCGCGGTTTTTGCCAAAGACGAATTCTGTTGAAAATGGTTTAGATCGGTCCACATTTTCGACCATTTCTCGTATAATGGTTTTTACAAAATGGTGCAATCTTCCAAATTTTTCCACAACTATGGTTAAGTAATAGTATTTTGGCATTCTAAATAGATGTGAGAACTTTGGACTAACTAGGGCAATTTTTAGGACACTCTCTCCTATAACAGTTCCTACAAAAAGGGAATCCTTATATAATAAAAAGATAAAATTTTGAATATATCATAGTGTAAACTAATTCATAATAGTAAATTGACATAGAAATCAACCTTCCCGAATTTGGACTACATAGGTATATTTTTTGGATTCAACCGAATCCTGAAAAGTATGCCTTTGCATTAAATTAATGGTCAACTTTTGATGTATTACTAACAAAACGAGTGAATAACTGTATTAGGCGCATAGAGTATTTAGAAGGTCTTTATAATTTTCTTACTTGTTTTTTTTTTTAATTAAATTTAGACAATTACGCCTATTGTTAGTGCATATAAGGCTTTAATACATTTTAAGTCACACTTTAGAAGAGTGCAAATCAGGTAAATATGACACTGGTCTCTAAGCTGTCACATCCGCTTTTTACTATACACGTAAAGTTTTACAAAACAAAAAACAGATTGTTTGCATCATAAGACTCTTTGTATTACGTGATACACATACATCTTAGGGTTTAATTTTCAGAAATTTGTCTGCAAACAAAATTGCTATCAAAACTGTATAACAAAAACAAATAAGAAAATTATATTTGGTCGTGATCGAATCTTTTATACCCATCACCGTTATCCGTAAGAAAGACAAGAAAAGTAAAAGAACTAAATTATCATACCCTGTATGGACGCGGTCAACTCCATATTCGTCGCGGTGTTTGTCGCATAGGCGTGTCCCACGAAAAGTCAATTTCAAATCGCTACTACACAGTTGCGTAGACAGACAGATGGACAGACGAACAGATGGGCATGTTTAGGTGCATTCCAAATTGGAAACTGGGCAAGAGTTGATATGCTTGATGGGCTTTTGTTTTTAAAAGTGTTGAAAAAAAAATTAAATTTTGATATATTGTTATATTGAGTAGGCGTGGTGAACCTGCGTGCAAGAACATCTAATGTTTCTGGCAAATTTGAAGTCGATAGCTTAATTTTTGCGGCCAGGAGAATGTATACAATAGACATTACACAGATGGACACACGGACAGACGGACATACTTAAATAGATCTACAATTTAATGCTGATCAAGAACATATATACTTTGTGGGATGACTGAAACTTCATTCAGGCGTTGCAAACGCTTTGACAAACTGAATACACCCCTCATCCTTCGGTGATGGGTATAAAAAGAAGACAGAGATAACCTACCAACATCATAAAGATTTCATGGATAATGCAAATTTATCTAAGGCAAAACAGGTCCACCCTCTATCTCTCTCTCTCTCTATCTTCTTCGCTCTTTCCACACTTCGCTTTATGTACCTATCAGATATAAAGACTAGATTCGCTTACGAGTTATGTTTATGTTTGTATCCAAGTCAATTGCACGACATCAGTAAACGCAAGTTTTAATTTTCGTTTTTGTCATTATTTACGAAATGTAAATGCAAAAACTATGTTGATTTTGTTTTTGTTATTATTGTTGTTGTTGTTGTTGGTATTGCCATTCTATTATTGAAATAGAGCATAAAGAAAACTGATATGAAAAGCCCATTGAGTATTCACACACATGTATTTACTTTTGAATCATAGTTTGATTTTAACTTGATTCAACTGCCTGTGAACGTAATGTCAATCAGTCTATGAATATTGTGAGAAGAGGTTTCTCATTAGAGGAGTAGATTGAAAGGACACTTACAAGTAGAATAAAGCATAAATAAAAGTTTAATCTAATTTGATATTTAATTTGAATGATACATCGAAATGCCGTAGGTCTATCATATTGACTTATCTATCTTGCCGATATTATGAATGCAGAGTAGAACTTGTGTTAATATTTACATATTTACATAATATTTGAAACTGCAACCTAAGCTACCTGCCTAAGGATATTTATATTAAAAAAATTATTTTCTTATAATTATTCCTGTGTATTTCTTATTAAAAATTTCTTGTGTCGGTCCATCTGTTCAAAGTTCGATCTTAAAACTAAACCAAGATTTGTCATTTTCACTCTCGTTCATTCAAACATCGGCCGAAGTGGTCAACTAGTCTCCGCCTGCACAGCTAGAACAATATTGACAGTATTCATTACGTTCCGCATAGCTGGTAGTTGGGTGGACGCATGTAACGCATTGTCTGTCTGTTTGTCTGCCCGTCATATGTCCAGCCATGTGTTTTCGTGTCCAACTTTAGAAGATCGCGATTTTTGAAAGACTTGACGAAATTTCCTACACCCCAAAATACTGTAGTTTAGTGATTTATGTTGTAAAATTTTGAGGATTAAAATTTTTTTGTCATGTAACGGCATTTTCCGAAGAAGACCTTATACGAGGAATGATCGTAAAAACGAAATGAAAAATGAATAAGCATTTCCAGTAACTTAGCATTAAAATAACTTAAAAAGTGAGACGTTGAAAATAAATGAACATAGGTAGACGGGCAAACGAACGGACGGACGGACAAACATGCTTTTATCCATTCACAATTATTTCTTTCACAATTACTTTTTGAATCGATGAGTGTCGGTGAGTCAGTCTTCAATCCTTGCAAATGTTGCAAGATCCAAACTTAATGCACCCTCTACCACAAATTGCTTAAGGTATAACATTGCAGTCAGCAAACCTGACTATTATATGACCTACGTTACTAAGCCTAACACGATTCTTCATTTATTTTCGTAAGAATACCTCAAATTACATCCTATTTCCAGGCAAAGATATATTCTTAATGGGAGCCGTCAAATAAACACAGTTATAAGCTTTTATGTAATGTGAGCAGTATTTTTAAAGTGTCACGATCGCGAGCTAACCCTAACGCGATCTAAGGCCTTTAGCTAAGATTATCAGTTTCCTACGCCAATTTTGCTCCTCTGAAATTCCTGCCATCAACAACGAACGCTGATGGACGGAATGTCGTCAATTTGTTGAAAAGCTTACACAAATCGAGAAAAAATATTTTACTGAATTCTTTTGATGTATGTATGGTTTTCGGTATTTTAGGCAAAGGAAGAAAGCTATTAGATGTATGCAGTGAAAGTTTAAGAAAAATTACGTCTTCCTAATGAAATATAAAGCCCACAGCTCCCCGGGTCTTTTTCCGGAAATCGAAGTTTCTTGCACTGAACTCCTATTATTCAAAGCTTTAAATACTTAAGTGTGATAACTTATATCTGATATATCTAGTATCTCTTGAGATGAAAGAATTGCAATTTTGTTCAACGCCTTCTAGTAACTGTAACGATCGCTATCTCTCTCTCTCGCTATCTCTCTTCCTTAGAAAATGGCGAGAACACTTATTCAACCACGCAATCATAGACCTCCATGTTTCCCGAATGGCTAAAGACAAATAAAAAAAAGGAAAAATCAAAAATTTTAGTATTTATTTTTTTATTATTTTCATATCACATTTTTATGCACGCTCTTATATATCGCTACGCACGCCATATAAACAAACACTGATACACTATAAACATTATATATACATGCACATGTATTTATGCATTTCGTAGATTACGTTTGCATTCGCTCTTGTCGAGATTTTTATTTTAGTTTTCATTGTGTTAACAAAACAATGTTATATGTATATATTATGTACATACATTTTTATAAAAACGTTAAAATTGTTGTTCTTTTTTTTTTTTTTTTGATGCTTTGGCCAGAGGAAAGAGATGTCGAAAGAGAAAAGAGATATGTTGTTGTTCTTGTTTTTTTTCTTTTTTTATATGTATTGTCCATAAACAGATATATAAATTAATTCGCGCGTATGTGCATATGTATAAAAAGCTGGTTTTTATAGAGAGGATTAAGTCAGCATTTGAAATGAAATTTATGGTAAATATTTATTGATGCATTAAATAGCTCGTATCGGTGCTAATCATTTGAAAAGTATTATTGAGTTTCGACATTTAGGAGAGAGAGCGAGAGAGAAAGAGAGACAGAAATGTGACTTTCAGAGGAAACAAAAAAAAAAACAAAAACAAAATATATACAAATATATCTACCTATACGTCCACGTATATAGCGAATATTTTAATTGATGATTATTAAAATTATTGTTGTTGTGCTTTCAATTAAATTTAAGTGAAATTTATCTTCACGTTATGTATGCACTCAGATCAACATATTGTTTACGCAGGCAATTAAATGAAAACTGCATTACTCTTGTCGATGCAAATATTATACTAATGCAAGATATATTTAATTTCTGATCGCGTATATTATTTTAAAGATTTGCATAAAAGAACATATATATATGTTGGCAGGTTCGCTATAGTTAGGTAGAAAATTAAGACGCAAGTATAAAGTTTTCTTAACATACGCTTACCTTGTAAAAAAATTCTTTAAGATTACAGAGAGAAACTCGTGACGAATTAGAAGACGTTTCTGATAGACATCAATCTCTATCCTCTCTCCTTCGTCTTTATTCAAATTTTCAGACAAAGTGCTTATATTCTTAACAAATATTAATCATGTTTCCAACTCAACCTTTCGTAAATGGCTTGAAGCACTTTGATCGCCAGTGTTGAGGTTATATTCGATTTCTACAGGAATATCTAGAAGCTTAACATTAGTTCCTTTGGTTTCAATAGTTGGTTTCAAAGTGCTAGATCCACCTACATATGAGGATGTGTTATCCATCTGACGGGAGCGAAGTCCATCTGAAACCTTTGTCTCCCCTTGGGTCAACCATATGGTTTCAAGGCACTTTTACACTAAGGCAAGACCCGGTTTCAGCGCAACTCCACACAGAGCAAACAAGCTCTTTCCGGGATTTGAACCAACCACTGCTACCAGGAAACTTTCGCAAAAATCTTAAAGGAATTTATAGGCCACTGTTGAGGTTATCTCCGATTTCTGCAGATATCTCTAGAAGCCTAACATGATTTCCTGCCGTGAAGACTTGCCCCAGGAAGCCCGAAAGCACACTAATCGCTCTGGGATTAATTGGTCTCAAAGTGCTCGATGAAGCTACGTAGGGGAACGTGTCACCGCTCTGATAGAAGTGAAACGGCCAATTGTAGTATTGTTAAGGGGGTGATATACTATGCTTTAGAGGGGGCATAGATGTGCCGAAACTCTCATCTCCTTGGGGTGATCCCTGGGCAACGGCTTCGGCGGGTGAAGAAGAGTTTAAGGCTTTGGACTACTATAACTCGGCGACGAGTTTTCAGAGAGATGGTGTACGGGTTCACTGGGAGATGGGTTTTTTACTCAAGAAGCTAATTACTACCTAGGAAATTCTAACCAGCTGCTAACTGGGTAAAAGTACGTAGAGGTAGTAATTTAGTGAGTGCACGTATGCCTGCGGGTATATGATGGAATTGAAATTTTAAAAAGTCGTAACTAAAACTAAATACGAATTTTCTCATAATGATATAAAAGGGATTTCACGGAAAGCTTACCCTTTGGCCTATTTTATTAATAATGATATAAAAGGGATTTGACGGAAGGCTTACCCTTTGGCCTATTTTACTAATAATGATATAAAAAGGAATTTGACGGAAGGGTTACTTTTTGTCCTATTTTACTAAAATCCTACCCTACATAAAATTGAGAATTTTCTGCATGAATTATGAATGATATAAAAGGGATTTGACGGCAGGTTTTTCTACACTTTTTGCCTATTTTACACTTTTTAAATTATATATCCACGGATGCCTGCGGGTAATGGCGGTAATTAATCAACTGCGCTTGTGGAAACTTTTTCATGGAAGCAAGCGCATTTTCTATCCCTTTTTGAACGCATAAAGTTGATCAATTTGTGAGCCCTGACTGCTTGGGTGCGGCCCTGCAGGGAGTACTCGTGGTGGTTGTGGTTTTCACTCGTTCCAAGCCAAAGTGGGACAAATCGAGGTGCGGATAGGCCTCAACACTGACCAGAGTGGGTTTGTTGAACCATACGCAATAACCAATCTGGACTCTGGTGCTGTTTAGGCCACTAGTTTATAGGGATTGTCTAACTCTCCAGGGGGCGTGGATTACGCTTAAATAATCCGCGTGGCTTGGGCCACCGTGGGGTTAAGCCATCAAGGCAGGAACCCACGTGAAACCCATGTCACAATCTGTGTTAGGGATAATCTTATGAATGTGGTAGGGCACATTCGTCGTGTCCTATGGTGCGAATGGAGTCTTACCACGGGCTCTTTGTTACTTGTGCAACATATGGAGCTCCTGTGTGGTGTCCGTTGTAGCACGAAATCAGATATTGAGCTGCCAACGTATATTGTTGACGTGTTTGCCCATTTGTATAACGGTCTCGACTGGCACTCTACAGGTACTGATGGGTGCACCCCCTCTGGACCTTGAAGTTTCACGCCTTAGTAATGCCTACAGAATAAAGACAGTTCTGCCCTTACTTGACGGGTTAAACACTCAGGATGTAGAGAGATTAAATTCTCGGGACCGTGAACTGCTATGAAAGGTATGTTTCCGTGTCTTATGGCAATCACGTTGGGATAATAGTGAGAACGGTAGAATTACATTTAACTTTATTCGTGATGTTTCTTTTGTAGAAAATCATCCGGGTTTTAGCTTTAGTCTTCATCTCGGATTTCTACTTACGGGCCACAGATATCTGAATGCAATTTTGCATGAAAGAGGCAGTTCTGAAGCTAGGGCTTGTCTGTGCAGCAGTATGTCCGAAGACTATGAACAGGTGTTGTTGGTGCGCCCTGAGTATTCTGCATTCAGACGTTCAGAAGCCATGGGAGTTAAGGTAGTTCACGGTAGCACTGATTGCAGTCTGGCTCTGTCTACTCCTGAGACGACAGCTGTATTGGGCGCGTGTGCATCTGGTGTTTTCCTCACACGTCTGCTTATTCGACGAGGTTTGTGTAACTCTGCCTGAGCTCTGCTTTGGCGGGTTTATCCGCACTTTATTTGACTTCACTGACTGACTGGGGGGTGAGCCGCATGTGGCTCTATAAGTCTTGCCAGAGGCTATTCCTCTATCTGGTACGGCATTGTTGAGGAAGTCCGTTTCCACGTTTCCTTGCATTGCTATGGTTGTTTGGTTTGCTTACCTATCCCCGTAGGATACCGTTTCCTTTATTGAACGAAAGAGGTTGGGATAGGCCTCCTCCGGCCAGTGAGAATGCAATGACCATGCGCATTGTAGTGGCTGGTTGCCTATTATTGCAGCTTCCTCTGCAGATTCTATCCCGTACCGGGTTTTCAGGGACCTGATGCTAAATCTGGCCGGAGGATTTCTTATTCTTCTTTCATTACTTTATTCTCTTCTTATATCCTGTACCACGGGTGTCAGCAGCCCCGAAGCAATCTTCGAGCTTTGGTCTATCAGCGGGAAGGTCCCCAGGGGGGGAGATACGCCTATATACGTGTCTCCACTGGAACTCGAGGTTTTTCCTCGGGGAGTTGAGTCTACGTTTCCACACTTCCTGTGCCATCGAGCACCGTGGGGATAAGCCTTCATGGCAGATGTCCACTTTAAGCACCTAAAGACATTTGTAGTAACGTCAAGAATCGTAGAAACAGATTTTCACCATACTACCAAACCGGAAAAAGAAGAAGGCTTTGGCAGGGTTGGACGAGCTTAATGAGGGTCATCCTCTCTCCCTCCCTCAGTCAATCGATCACCGTCAAATTTTCTACAATTTCTATCATCTTTTATCTTAAGACGAACAAAGACCTTTCTAAAACTTGTAAAGACGAAAGCCGCAGGATTAGTTTTACTTCCGCCCGCAGTTGTATTTAACGTAGAACACGTATATTTTACTTTCCACTAATTTTTTTTTTTTTTGCAGTAAACAATGCTTTATTCTTTTGTGAGTGTCATAGGGTTTCTATTTGCTGAGTAAGGGCAGATTGAAATGGAGGTATCAATGTCAGTCAGGTATAGAGAAGAAGAATAATCTCACCCTTCTCCTTTCTGGCTTGAACCGCGTCATAGGCAGCAAACTATTGACCTTAAGGAAATCCATCATCAACCGCTTGGACTAACGCGCCAAAGGCGCCGAATTAAGGTTATTTCAATAGGATATTTCGCCGATGATAACTTATATAATTTGAAGTTCTTCATTAGAGCTTTTCGTAGTAAAGATAAGGTGTCATTCTCACTGAGTCAATCAACAAAACCGTAACCTAACCTAATTATAACGTTTCAAAGGTAGAAAAGTTCTTTATTCATGCGCGAAAATAGAAGCTTTGAAGGTAAGAACGTATGAAACAACCGCTGAGGCATACCCTGGCAGTAGGAATAAATAATTTTTCCGACTAGGAAAAATACCTCTGTTCACAGTTAATTACACAACTTTCATGGCATCATGACCAATTTCGGTCGCACTGGATTAACGCTTATTACTTTTTATAAACTCATGTGGCGCAGCAGTTGCCTAATCGTGCTCTTTCCGTTTCGTCTAATGCTAAACAAATCCAACTCATGGTTTGGTTTAATTGACATCATGAATGCCTTTATGAATAGCTCCTTATTAAAAATCTGTAGACTGTTAGCAACAGTCCTGACTTTTTTCAGGTTTTACAATGCTGCCGTTCGATTTTCACTAGAGCCAATTTCCGATTCTATTTGTCGAAATCATAACGATTAACAAGCTTGTTTTCCCTATCAAGTTTGCATAGATCTCTTACAACAGTTCCTCGATCGATGTTGTAAGTAAAAAACAGAAGCCGAAGTGTTCACTGAAAGCAATCACTAAGGCGAATCGAACCGAAACTTTAACCCTGATTACAATACTTTCAAACGCAATCGAAGAGCTAACGGAAGAGGACAGGAGTAGAGAATGGAGAACGCTAATGGTTTGCTTCGTTTTTAAAACAAAGCATAGATCAAGATGACATAAGATATCATAGTGCATTTTCCACAGGCATATTACTTTCGGTTCAAGGCTTAATTAAACACGTACATATATATATATATACATATATATATATATATATATTTATTTATTGTAGGCAAAAGAACAATGTTTAGGTTCATTGCGATATTTTGCGATTCGCTGAAGCGCTTGGCACAATGCTATCAATGTTCGAAAGCAGAGGTATATAAACAAACACAGAAGCACACATACACACACACACACACTCACTCACACTCATTTATACATTAACTTTCATTCAGACATAAGTTAAATATGAACAAATGTGAACGAACACTAAGCAAGTATTCAACATCAAGTCATATGCATGTGTAAGTATATTTGTGAACACTTGTATTTCGCACAGGCACTCATACAAACATTGTGAGAATGATGTGCAATTATGTGCCATTAAGTGGCTTTGTTTGCTCTTCGTTAACTTTCATAGAGCGCTGACATTTTATCACGTTACTTGGTGTATAGCATTAGCATTGGTAGCAGGAATAGCAGCAGTAACAGTCAAATGTCATTCGGTCGATTAAAAGGGTCAAAGCATCCTTCTACAAATGATTGGATTTGATATGCAGGAGTTGTTGTCGCGGTTAACAGTGAAGGTGAAGAGAATTGAAGTGAAGTAAAATATTCCTCCCCGGAGTGCCATAGATGGTTATGGGTTTTGCACGTGCATAAAAATATCATATCATAGGACAAAATCATGTAAAAGGTGCAAATGCGTGTAGATGTGCTAATGCTTGTTATGGTCACATATATAAGTCTCTCTAATGAAATTTTTATAAATTACTTTCTAACTTAAATTAAGTAAGTGGCCACCAAACTCAGAGGAAAAAATTCAACATTATAACGGTTTAAAGGCAATGCATGAGCAAAGCCATAAAGACCCATCTCAGACTGCAAATGAAAATATTCAGTTTAGTTCACGATTAGTAGATGTTTAAAAACGTTTAAAATCTTTCACACATTCCAACCAACATATTCTCCGACGTGTTAGATGTAAATGAAAAGCATTTTAATAACTATTAAGCGTTTCTCTCGGCGCAACAACATTATCTAGAGAATGTGTATTCATTTCACCACGTCTTTAAAGCTCTTGGATTTCATGGCATTACGTTATTACATTTGCGGGCGCGAACATGCGCCCGAAAATCTTGAGCGTAATTGACCGCAATGTTTACCTACATTAAGAGGCAAAACGCAACAAATAATCTTTTGCCTACAGACCTTAGGCGTTAGTTAGATTGAATTTTCTGTTTGCTGAACACATAAATTCTTAAATAAAAGCTGTTAAATGAAAATGCTCTTATAATCGACCCATCAAAGAACAACAGATGCCTCGAGTAACTTAGCATGTCTGTTTAGCTACAATAGTAGTTTTACTCCACGTTGTCCATTAGCAAAGGGAATGAGTTTTGCATCAAAAAATCTTCTAAATAAAAAGAACGACTGACCGCCAAATCAATATATTAAATGAACATGGCCTTGCGTCTGAACAAAAACCCAACACTAATGTCAAGCTTTGGTTGAAAATGTCTAGACGTGTAATGTAAATTTGCAGACATAGGGACATAATCTTACCACGTGTATTAGCATGTGAAAGGAAATTTGCATTAATCAAGCTTCCTGGAAAGTAATACCGCTAGTAGTTTATAAAGGTTTTTTCTCAAACTTATAACCGTCAGGACGTTCTTCACTCTAGTTACAACGCCTAATCGAATATTATTCGGATTAAGATTTTAGTCGACGCTTTTATTAGCCAGACATTGCTGGTATCTTAAAAATAATCACTTTAATCACCTACGAACGGAATGTAACGATTGTAGGAACTGGTAATGAATTTAACACTAATTCCTAACCCATTTCAAAACGTGAGAAACAAATAAGCTTAATGATTTGGTGCCGCATAAATTGAGGAGAACAGATAATGGTAATGATTTCTCATCAATAGTAGAACGCGTAACAGCGAAACAGAATACTTTATGGTCGATAATCATGACCGACAGAGAATGGGTACGCTAGAAGTAAAAAAAAAATTACAAAAAGGAAAAAGAAGGAAATTTCCATACTCTGCAATGTTTAATGTGTGGGGCTGATTTTTGTGATCATCATCGAAGGATGGAAAGCGTATGCACTTTGCCGAAACGGACGAAGAAAACTTGAAGTTTCTCCCAAAGAATACATATTGTTGATCGGCACCAAATTCTAAATCAGTTTAAGTACGTGCCTCCATGCCCATCCATGGAATATTTACAGAAATGAAGCTATCTGCTTCAAATTTGGCAAAAACATTGGAAGTTTCTCTATGTAAGCCAACAGCATCACGTAAACTCCGTTTTTCAAAGGGAATAAAAAATTGGTCTATTGCTCATTACTCATAAAGTAGAGCAGATAAATGTATAAAAAATTGAACTCATACTCAGTGTGGCGTTATACATGCACCTGTACCAAAGTGGAAAAAATTCACCAAGCCTACACAATATTATGTTTCTCAATACCTTTATAAGGCGCGGAAATATGTTTCAAAACCCACATAAAGTGTACAAATTCTTGGACGATCGTCAAATCCGAAATGCACCTAAGCACGTGCGTCTTTCCGTAAACTAAGGTGTTAATGCGACATTGTGTTGCATATGCACCACATAGGACGAATTTTCTATCTTTAGTTTATTACTTATTCCGTTTACTTCAGTTCAATTTAAATAAAAAGAAAAATAAAAAATTTATTTACATGACTGCTATAGCCAAACATTTTAGGATTACTGTCGGCGAACGACAGCGAAGTCTTTGAGAATGATTGTAGGGATTGAAACTCGATATCACTGCTTTTTGTTGAAAATATCGGTTGAAATTTATTTGATATTCGCTATAGACTTGAGCGGACCCAAAACTGATGAAATGAACTTTCATTGTTTATATTTGAATTTACATCCTAATGACACAAAAATGAGTAAAGTAAAAGCGACTCATAGCAAACGAAACAAAAAGTTAACAAAAAAATCAAAAGACAATGCCATAAAAACATCGCTGACATATTTATACTGCTCTGGACATAAGCCGGTTTTTGTGTTAATATGCAAATTTGGCGAAATTTATGCGTTACCAATAAGTTAGTTTGAAAAATGTGATTTATTCAATGAAAAATTGTGCACACTGTGCATAGCGTATGTAATGTTTCTGAAGCTGCTGAGTTTGATTTAACATTCATTCTACTTTCATGTGAAGTACATGTACACACACACACACACACACAAAAATGATTAAAGCTATGCATGCAGCACTATTGTATAATGAAATGAATTCTACTTTGAATCAGACTACATGACAGCGTCGCATTAGCATTGCACAAGCTTTCCACAATGCAAAAGAAAAAAAAGAAAAAAAACTGTCTGCGAATGATGAGAAAATACAAAGATTTGTAATAAAAATCACACTTATTTATCATCCTAAACTCTAGTACATTTCTCGAAACAATCGATTCGCTAATATTGAGGTTATGTCAAGAGTTGCTCTGGAATCATTCAAAAAGATGACATTTAATCTCAGAAATTTTCCAATGTAGTTTTTATTTGAATGATGTCAGTCAGATCTTTGACCAAATCAAAATATTTGTGTTTTTGTTTATGCATATGTTCGGAAGCTCTGAATTTTTTTTTTTTTTATTAATACGATCGATCACTCAGGGGATGTCGCCTATGCGTGTAACTCGGCGACGATTAGAAAGAAGTGAGGGAATGGTAGCTGCAGCCTCATTGGGGGCGCGCCCAGGCAGTCTTATGCCTTTACTTACTGAGCGCCCGCTGTACTTACGATCCATGTAAGCTCTATCGTACTTGAAATTTGAACCCGCGATCACTGGCTTGATAATCACGATTTGTACCCAATTCGCTACTCATGCGAAGCAATTTCGGACTATGTGAAACTCGTTGAATGTTATATGAAATGAAGTGCAAAAATATATACGATATTTAATAGTTTTTTATTCCAAAAATCTTATTTCTTGAAGGTATAGATCAGCTGTAATAATATCAGCGATAATATTAGTAATCGTTGTAAGACTAATTGAGGATCAAAGGAAATACGACAAGTTATACGATTTTGGAATTCAAGCAGCTTGTCACTGGAACGTAATAGTGAGAGAAATAATAAAAGAGAAAATGTTATTTATATGCTTTTTATGTAAAAATTTCTTTTCGGTGATCATAGTGGCCTTTTGGGTCGATTTTCATGGTTTACAAACTTAACAAAGATTAAACGGCTATAGTAAGAAAAGACTTAAAGCGAAGTTTCTCTTTTAGTAGATAAAGTTCTAAATTCGTTATAGTAGCTTGAAAAGAAGGACCGATGGACTGATTTAATGTTAATTGGATTGTACCTTTTATTCTGAAAACGATAATTACAGGCCCTTCTTATAATGAACCCTTTTTTTTTTGTAATATTACAGTCAATTATTAGGCCGGTTTTTAAAAAACTCCCTTAAAGAAAAATGCTTACGTTTACCTCGTTTTTGAGAGGAAACCTTAACTAAGAACGGCGCTAAAGCAAAAGATTTAAAAGAAAGTTTCTCTTCTAATAGCTAAAGTTCTGAAATCGTTTTCATGGTTTGAAAAGAAAGACCGACGAACTGCCTTAATGCTAATTATCTGCTTTCACTCTAATGCCGGACATTACATAAACAAACACAAGACACCCTTTACTATCTCCCCTAATTAAGCACCCTTTCGGACAGCAGCAACGCCTTTGATCCGGGCTGAATGAATTAAAATAAATGTGTATCTCCTCCTTTCTCCCACATGCTGTGTGTGTGTATGTGTGTGTTTGTGGGTCTCTAAATAAAACTTGCCTTTTTTTTACTCTTCTCTCCTTCCTGTTTAAGCCATTTTCCCTGAAACT
This sequence comes from Glossina fuscipes, assembly GCF_014805625.2. Lineage (NCBI taxonomy): Eukaryota > Metazoa > Arthropoda > Insecta > Diptera > Glossinidae > Glossina > Glossina fuscipes. The sequence goes on from NW_023998457.1 coordinate 420,948, forward strand.
AAGTTTTTCGTCCCTCTTTGCAAAAATTCGATGCAATTTTGTAATTCCTATTGTTGCCTTTCAATACGAATAAATTTTTGTATAAAAATATTTCCATTGTATTTTGTTAACTCTTTTTTTGTCAGAAGTCTTGCCATACGTACCGATTGACATAAATCCAATAAAATCCATTGTTTTTTCATAGTTAATAAAAGAAACAAAGAAAATTGTTTTGTCGTCGTCGTTGTCGTCGCTGACTTTCAAAAGTCAAAGTATTTAACATTTAAAACAACATTTAATATGTTTAAAATGTGAAATCATTCCCGCCTGCAATAAAAATTTGTTATCCTTGTAAGAGACCTGTGTGAACGCCTCTAGATTTCGCAAAAACATTAAATCATTTCAACACATTTAAACTTTTGCTTATCAAATTAATTTTCCAAAATGCCAACACCCATGAGATTGTTTACCAGGACAATAGCAACAACAACAGCAACAACAACAACAGCAAGAGTAAAAACGAAAACAAAAAAAAGAAAAATGGAAATGAAAATGAAAATAGAAAAGGAAAACAGGCCATAAAAAGGAAATTTACATTGCATTACACATATACACACTTACATATATATATATATATATATATATATATATATTTACTCCCTCTTATATATGTATATATATATATACTCACACACACACACCCACACATGTTTATATATGTAAACTATTTCACACTAGAATTTTTATAAAAAAAAAAAAAGAACACGAACACACAAATACATATACATATGAAATTCAATGTTAACTTTAGCGAAATGTAAACAAGATAAACGAGAATCGAAAGCAACAACTATAGCAACGGCAATGTCTAATGCAGCAGCGCATTTTATTAGCTGCGTAGCGAATGTGTTATTTTTATTGTTATATTATAAACATTTACATACATACACACACACACACGCACACAATGCAACCACCCATATTCATAAATATTCACGCTATTATCTATGTCATCATCTTTATAATTCGTTTAATTTTCATAAGAATTAAACTAAAACGATGGGAATAACTTGAGTTTAGATGAAAAGGAATCCTCCCTACTTGCATATATATATGATTATAGATATCTTACCTTAAATTGTCGATACGTGGTCTTCGACTTTGGGGTCGATTACGCCTATGGCTACGATCCTTTTTGCAACGGCAGTCACAGTGCATCACACATAAAGCGATTGATGAGATCATTGTTATCACAAATGGTATCGCAAAGAAATGTATTATCATATTAACTTGATCGTCATGATTGTAAGATGTCATAACGACCGTTTTATTTTTACGTGAATAATAACATGGAAATATTGCACCCGGTAAACCATAGAATGCATTAAATTTACTACACGTTACCGTTGGCGGATAACCGCAACCTTTGATATTAACTAACAATGTCGCCTCATCGGATTGCTCCCATTCGGCTGTGTAATTTGTAAAGTCAGTCATATTTTCCGGTATTGTTATATTTTGCTCAATAAACGTCACATAGATATGAACACAACGATATAGATCCGAGGTGCAACCCTCGCGACATGAACTCCACGAACAATTAAATATACCGATAAGATTTTCGCGGCGCGTTGTTGTACAAAGTGTTGGCTGTTCAATGAAATCGTGACTTAACGTTGATATCGCCGGATCCACATAAAGCGGAACAAGAAATAGGAGTGATGCGCCCGCTGTCACCGAGAAAAATGCGAGCGTGGATGTACTATAAAAGCGGACACGTTCGCGCCACGAACGAAACCGCCGATTGCCATTTTTCTTTTTTGGAGCCAGTTCTCGTAATTTACGTAACCGTAACTCTTGTTGTTGCTGCTCGAGTAATAATTCCGAACTGCCACTCCTCATATTATTGTCCGTGCACACAGGGCGATTTTTGTAGGCACCACCAGCAGTTGATGCAGCAGCAACGTTAGCAGCGCAAACGGCACAACCACCAGCACCACCAACACCACTGCCACTAATAATAGCTGTTGTAGCAGCAGCAGTAGCAGCAGCAGCAGGTTTAATTTTACAAGTAACACTATCGCACGAACAACGCGCAAAACGATGCGAACTACTTACAATATCTGCCGAATGGGTGGTATTTGGTTGGTTAATACCGACGACAGTGTGCTGACTGAAGGAAGTAGCTGTATACGACGACGAAGATATGGTCGATTTGCTTGTGGGAGTAATAATGGCTGAACTGCCGATGAAACTTGCAGCACCAACAGCAGAAGCAGTTGTAATAGTAGTAGTCGCTGTAGTAGTAGTAGTAGTAGTAGTAGTGGTAGAGATGCTAGAAATGGGTAAAACTGTGATGATGTCGTCGTCGTTGTTATCAATGACCGAGTTTCTAGTAATTTTAGCGAGAGATGTTGTCGTTTTCGTTCTACTGATTGTTGTGGTTCTTGTTGTTATTTTTGTTGTTGTTGTTGTGGTGGTGGTGGTATTGATGGTGGTAGTGGTGGTTGTGTTGATTGTGGTGGGAGTAGTAGTAGTACTAGTAGTAGTTGTAGTAGTGTTAGTGATGTTTTCAATTTTTTTGTTGCCTTCTTCAGTTTTGTCGTAGGCGTCGGCGACGACGACGACGACGTTATTGCTGCCGACTGCACGGGGAACAATACGATGAGCAGCAGCAGCTGCAGCAGCAGCAGTGGCGGCCGTAGCGTCAGAGACGCAAACGACGTCGTCGTTGGTTTCAATTTTTGTAGCTTGTATGTTGCCAGTGTTACAAATTTTAATGTGTTTATAAAACAAAATTTAAAATTAAATAAAAAAATACCAGATTTTATTGAGGCTTATAAAAATTTCATAAGCAAAAATTTTCCTTAAGCCACATTATTATATGAATTAATTTTTCTCGTTTTATCTGTAATAATAAAATGCACAACAACAACAAGAATAACGTATTAGAGATAAACGCATAACACGTACCCGTACCGAAATTTGCCATAACAGCTTTTTTGTTTTTTTTCTGTTGTTTTTTTTTTCATGAAATAACGTTAAATAGAATACGAGAGAAATAATAATAATAATAATAGTAATAGCAATAATAACAATAATAATAATAATAAAAGTCACTTTATATCGTTTTGTTTGATATTTTTTCTTTTTTTTTTTTTTTTTGTTAATAAAAGCAATAACACGCTGAGTATCCGTAAATCACAAAGTTTATATGTATATGACTGCGCTGTGGCGGGCGGCGTCATTCGAATACAACTACACCGTTACGTTACTAAAACGGAAATACATCCTCACACTTGACGCTATTTAATGTTACAGAGCAAGCACGCATACACACATATATAAAAAAACACTGTACGATTAACATGAAAGTCATAAGTAATATCTTCTCAAAAGAGGCAACAGAATGTCAACAAAGGCAAAACAACAAAATCAAAGAACTCATTCACTCAAAGAGTAAAAGAGAAATAAGTTTAATGAGAGAGAAACAACCTGAAGAGAGGGTATATATTACATCTATGCATAATGCCTTTGCGAAGTTTATAATTTTAGTATGCGATGGTGTCATATATCAAATAAAAAACGAATATTTATTTATCGAAAACTGTTTCGTAGACATATTTTTATTTATAAGGAAGAGGAAAAGCCGTTTATTTTCGATGTGTTTCTCGTTTGATCTTCGCAGAGGCGAAAATGTATCGAAACTGTCGCTTGTGGAGCGTGACTCCCCTAAGCAAAAATGTGATCGAAAAATTCTGCTGCTGTCGAATGCGACCAGCACTCAATGACTAAAAGGACAGAGCTTAACTTTCCAACATAGATCGATCAAGCGTTTACAGAGACATTTAGGAAAGTTTTAGCTCCACTTGCGATCGCGGCTGTACAGCGTATAAACTAAGTAACAACCGAAAGAGAAGATTGAAGAGAAATCATCTATTGGCTACTCTCGCCTACTACGATTAAGAGGAACGTTTGGAACTGGATTGCATCCACAAAAAGTCATAGTCTCTATATTATGAGCCGCCATCTCTAAATCAAAAGATTAATTTTTTTTTCACTCGGAAAATGCCACCAATTCGTGTAATACGGTTACAGTCGGAAAGAAGTGGGGAAAGAAATAGGTAGGTGGTGACCGCAGCCTTGCGTGCCCAATCGGTAAATGTTACTTCGTTACCAACTGAGCATTCGCTATAACTACGACCTAAGTAAGCTCTACCACTTTCGAGATATGAACCCACGAATACTGACTTGGTAGTTACGATTCTTACTTTCTCGGCTACGGATATGCGCACATTTGACCATGTAGTGATTACAACGAACAAGAATAACTAATCAGAAGCGTCTCGGATTAGCGAACATGAAACACAGTTGGATGCCAGGAAAATATTGAACGACAAGTTTCTCTAAGAGCTCTATAATTATATAAGTTAATGCGGCACGCACCTTCGCGAAAATGTTATTTACTTCGGCAGCAAGAAGTTTGTTTAAACAAGTGAAATCAATATTCTGATCCACCACGAAAATGTCAGAAACTTTACATTTTTCAAGACATTGTGGCTTAGTTATGATATTTTTAGACGAGTCCACAAGCGGTCCAAATCAGTTTTCTAAACGTTCAGGTTAGTGCTTTTTCCAGTTGTTACAAAGTAAATTAATAAGAAGCCGACCAAATGGGAGACTAAGGGAATATTATATATACACCGATGATATTTTAACTCGAGACGCTACTTTGCTCTACGAAGTAACATAATAAATACTGGGGTGAGATGACGAAGAATCCTTGAACAGAATAGGATTCATTTCCTTACTTAAACTTAACATTACTTCGCTTTATGGAGTAACATAATAAATATCGGGGAGAGAGGATGGAAAGTCCTTGAACAGAATAGGATCCATTTCTTTGATTAAAATGGTTTTTTGTTATTTTTACTTCAAATTTGCTCAATTTTCGCCATGGAATTATGCATAGACGCAATAAGAGAAAAGGAGAGAATTTATTGAAGAAAAAGCAAAAAAAAAAAAAAGAACGACATTAACACCCGCATATTTATACGTATCTATAAGAATGATTTACACGAGTAGCGCCTGCTCACTGAACACACTTAATGACACCGTATTTTCAATCGTTAGTTATTATTATTATTATCATTATTATTATAAGGTAAAGAGAAAATTTGAACATCTTCTTATAAAAGTGGTCTTCAATCAGCTGTTTGCTGTTGGTTGACTTTGTTTTTTTTTTTTTTTCTTAGTTTTTATTTTTATTACTTTTCCTTTTTTTTTGACGGTATTTTCTATACATGTTTTTTGGGTGTAGAGAAAAAGGAACATATGAGACTCGAATATGAGAAAAATGCAAAGGCAGCTGATTTTTATTTTCACATATGTGAGATAATAAAATATTTATATTATTCACTTTTTTATCCAATTTCCTTGCCTTTTTTTTACCGAACCTATGATTGATGCTTTAGTGAGGTTAATAGAATAAATTGCGTACCGGTAATTATTTATTAAAAAAAAAAAGAAAAAAAAAAAACATATTTTTTTTTCATTTCGATAATTTAATTCTTTAATAGTTGCGGTTAAAATAAGGTAAAGTGTGAGAAAGAGATGGAATTATGTTGATGTAGGTTAAGGTGAAAATCAGGCCATTTACATATATATAGCGAAAGCTTTCATATAACTATACAAAAATTTACTGCTTAACTCTCTTCCTGTTATAGCTATACTTTATGCTCTTCTCTTTCTCTCTCCATCTCTCTCTTGCTCTTTCTCCCACTATCTTTGCTTTTCTCACTCTCACTCAAATGAAGAATTGTATTTTATGAACTCTTTAATGAAAAATCTCCTTAAAAATAGTGGGAGGATTTTTTTCCTTCTCAACTTTAATATCTATATTTTAATACTTTCAACAGCAGCAGCAACAACAACAACAACGATAACAAAAATAACCACAACAATAACAACTGCAACAGCTATCACAAACATTATTAAAAATTCATAAGCAATTGAAAATTTTGTTAAAAAAAAAAGCAAGACAAAAAAAAAAAAAATAAAAATCAATAAAATATATTAAATTATTTACAAAGAGAATTAATTATTTTATAAAAAAAATTAAAATTTAATTTAAAATAAATTCGCACTTTTCATAATTTCCAGGAAATACTACAATAAATCGACGACAATAAATCATTTCTTTATTGTTAGTCATTAACTTTAAAAAAAAAAAAAAAATTATTTTCTTTTTAATTATCGTGAAAAATTTTTTCTTTTTTGTTTTTTTTATTTATATCCTACACCACTTGTGGTTCATTAACTTTGTACAGGTGCAGGTAAAACCCACAAGGACTTGAAACAGATCGATTCAAGCTTGTCCGTCCGTCTCTTCGTTTTGTTTTTTTTCGCTCAATCTACGGGCTGTCATTTGTTACACTAAAATTTTTTGGCCTGACGGACGAACGCTATGAAAACTGTTTCGAATTGGATCAGTGCTTCTCATTTGTCATTGTTGCTTGTCGTTATACCGGAATACGTGTTGGTTGGTGCTGACTGTTAAATGATGGGCTATGGCCCACTACTATCTTTTCATTTGTTTTTAATTAATGTTCTGTCAACGGTCAAAGCCATTGTTGCTTTCCCATTGATCTATAAGTAAAATATAAAAAAAAAATAGTGAAATTTATTTCAAAATATTGCGAAAACATTTATCGAAATCTCTGATGCATATAAATTTTAATTATTACATATATATATATAACGAAAAAAAGCGTAATAGCCAAAAAGGTGAAAATGTCACAAACCCACGTACAAATTTATTGCCAAAAAGGCGAAAATGTCGCAAACCCACATAAAAACTTAATGCCATTTCCGAAATAAATACCATAATAAAATCGAAAATTTTAATCTCGTCCTCGCTTTAACTTGTTCACTTGGCTACTGTGGAGAAAAAGCGAAAACATAGCGCGAATTCACAAAATCTATGTGATGCTTACGAAACTCGGGCTTCCAACAAAAATCTAAGTTGCGAAACAGACGTATGGTCTTGGGCACATTCCCCCCGCAAAAAAAAGCTTTAACTGATTCTGGTTGACCTTTCTGAGCTGATTTTCATCCAGTTACATTTTTTTTTTCGAAAATCTTTGCTCTCGGAATTTGAACAGATTGCATTCCTATGTAATATCGCGGCAAAGGGCGAATATTTATTTTGCCTATGGATCTTCATTCTTTCTACTCATTTTCAATTAAAAATTTCACAAACGAAAAGAAATTTGTCAGACTAAAGCTAAAGTGTTCAAACACCAGCATCTAACCCTATCGGCTTTCTTGAAAACTCTACCGCACTTGGGCCTATGACCGTTGAGTTGTTAATGTAAATAAATTCCACTCCCAGCCTTAGTATCTCGATAAAGGCTCCACATCGTTAAACCTAGATCCTTGCCGCGTTTCCGCCATTTTTAAATAATTTTCGGATTTTACCCTCGCTCATCTTTAAGCCGGAATGTATTGTTTCTCTAACTTCGTCAAATTCTCAGCATGGCGTAATTTTTTTCGACTCAAAGAAGACTCGATAGCATATTCGTTGAAAATGCCCAGTTAATATACTGTCCGCTAGTAGGTTCCATGTCCAGACAAAGTTGAAGTTAAGAAAGAATTTAGTTCTTTATGTTTTATTTTCACCTGCGGTTATGCCTATCTAAACGACTTTGGGGCATGTTCCCATAATAGTTGCTACTTCGTTAACTTATTCTGGAGAAAGGCTCTTTCTCCTCGACCATTCTTCTTTCTTTTCGTTTTCTCTGGGCATTCATTCAGAAGCAAGTAGGTAAGAATTGCCGCGGGTCCAAATCTCGATGAGATAGAGTTTACTTTTGTCGCAGTTATAGCGAGCGCTCAGCCGATAAAGACATAACAGTTACCGATTGGCCTGCGGCCGCTTCCCTGTCTCACTTCTTTCCGACCCTGGCCCTATTACACGAATTGCGAATATCTTCTGAGTAATCGGTTATATATGAAAAGAAATACAATCCTACGTTTGCCATGGCGAAATGAGGTCAGGGGTTCGGAAGTCTGATTTCATTTAGCTCTATTCCGGACTGAATTTCTTTTAACTTTCTCTTAGCATAAGTGGCATTAGATCCCGAGGTGTAATTTCCTTCTCCAGAAATTTTGTTTGTAGGTATGTATGTGCGTGTACACATATATATATACGTATATACATGTGTGTGCATAAGTACATATACATGTACCTATGTAAGTACACACAAGTGTACTTATGTATTTATATATATATGTATATGTTTTCTTTGAACATAGTCCACACTGGCAACTAGTAGCTCTACTGTATTCCGGCAAGAGCACTGTCTGAAAACCGCTCTCGCACTGTCTCGTGCGATTAGTCCTTATTAACCTTTGATCCCCATTATCTATTTATGTATACACGTATATCAGTACGTATTTCCATATTTGTGCTTTCGAATGCAGTTCTTAATCAGTCTTCAATTTTAATCCGATACGCATTCACTTATACGCATTCATTGACTCGTATTCTCTTGAAGGCCTTTATAATCTACGAACTATGTTAGAAAACATTATAGTAAAGTGAAAATAACTTAAGTAGCCTTTGATGGCCGATCTTAACCTTCGAAGCAAGCACTAATGAACATAAGCCTTTGCAATGATTTCATAGACATAACTTACGACACGCCTACAATAAATAAGTTCCATGACATGGAATATATTTTTTTCGTATAACGGTACTGCTTAAAGAATGAAAAATTAACGAAATGGTGGGTGTTTAAGTTTCGCTTTAAGACGTGCATGATTTTTTTTTCATTTATATGTACATATATATACACATGTATATATGTACACATGCAAAGTATAAGTATTTAAATATATATGGCGCATATATATTTCTGTATGTATGTGTATCTATTCACTTTCATTTTCTATGCGTGACTTTTGCATGTTGGTCGGTTTTAGTATGTCAGTGCTGTCGGGTTTCCTTTTCTTTCTTTTTTGTTTTGCTTTTTTTTTTTTTCTTTTTTGCTTTTTGTTTTCTGTTTCCACAGACATATGATGGTTAAGAATAGCCAGTAAGTGGGCGTTATGATTACATATACATGTAAGGCCGAAACGAATACAATATTTTACGCCATGTGTCATACAATTCATACATATATATATATATATATATATATATGCATATATATATAGGTAGGTAGATTGGGTATATACACATCTCCAAGTGTACATAAATAAAGCTAAGCAAAGTCGCAGAAATTAAAAGCAAAAAATATATAAATAAATAAACTATGATTTCATTTTACTGGAAAATTAAAGCAAGAAAAATTTGAAGAAAAAATAAAAAAGAAACCAATTTTTTCGAGTTTTTTGTGTTTTGCCAGTAAATAAAAATAGAATTAAATTAAAAAAAAAAAAAAGTGCACAAGTTATGATTAACCTTCAAAAACAAATATATTTATATATAGGAAAATAGGAAAATTTGCATTTTATTAAATTAATTTGCATTAAATTAAATTTAAAAATAAAAAACTTAACACATATACTCATTTAAACGTAATGGCAAAAGAAAAGCCCGGGCAGCCCAATAATCGTCGTTACATACATTTTTCTGCCGTCTCTCCCCTTATTAGCGGTTAAGCCTCGTTGCAGACTGAAATGCTTTCACATGAAATAAATTAAATTAGAAAATTAGATTATTACAATTCAGCCAAACTTGCGGTGACTTTCACATACAGAGACAGTAATGCGGTTTTTAATTGTTATTAAAGTGCCTTAAGATATTCGTTGTGGTTTTCTTTTAAACAGTCATGTTACATAATATATTGCCATTCAAACATTTGTGCTTTGTCTATATGAAAATTGGACCGAGTTTAGATAAAACTCTTTGCTTGCAGTGTCGTACCTCGCATAAAACTCTTTGCTTATACGAACATTGAACCGAGTTTAATTGCAATTCTTTGCTTAGAGAGTCATATCTCCTAATACAAAGGCTGATCCGATTTCAGATAAAATTCTTTGGTTATTCGAAAATTGAATCAACTTTAAATAAAACTCTCTGCTCAGAGTGTAAAGCTTCCTTAGATAAAAACTGAACCGATTTCGGATAAAACTGTTTGCTTACAGTGTAATATCGCCTAATATAAGAATTGAATCGATTCTAAATAAAACTTTTTACTCGTAGTCTTATATCTCTTAACATGAAAATTCAACCGATTCCAAGCAAAAGTCTTCGCCAATATTAGAATCGAACCGATTTAGTGTAGACTACTATCCATATAGTGCAGGCTGCCAGTGTGGAGAAACTGTCCATAGAGAACCCATAGAATGCATAGAAGGAACAAGTCTGCACGAAGCTCTCTCTTGTATACACTTACACCACTACAGAAGTCTGTTGAGAAGTTTAGCGTGAACTGTTTCTTACACACCCAAAAGTTAGTAGAAGGAGAGCATAAGTCTATCAAAATTTCTCCGCAGTCATTGAAAATCTAAGGGCAAAGAGAGAATGATGATGTTCCACGGCGTATGGAAAATAAAAGCACAAACGGCATTGAGCTGCGTAAAATGTGAGCTGACGTTGGGATTTCGAGGCAAAATTTTTAGTGGATGTCGGCCCACTCAAAGGGTATCCTGAGCAAAGTGCAACTAAACGATAAATTGCTTCATGCTAATTAATAAGTAATGATGATGGGGAGTGGCGGTAGGATATGTTAAGACAGCCTATAGCTTAAGAAAGGCTCGTTTTCTAATTATTAATGGATTCATGAGAGATATCGCTAATCTCTTCGAAGTTGCCCTAAGTAGGATAAGGATACGGAAAAATTGATTCTTCTAAATAAAGTTTTAAGACCACGTCAAATAACTTCTTTCGGAAGACAGAAAGACAAACTATCAAGCAGTCACCACCTTAGGCGTATTTCAATGAATCATAAACCTTTACAATATTTTGAATGAAGATAAGTGCCTTCGTCCTGGTCTTGGCCGTCCGTCTGCTTGCATGTTCCCTTCCGATGGATAAAATCAAGACTCACAGTCCAAAACTGTTGCTATAGAAACGAATTTGATCTTTTCTCCATTTCTAACCAAATTAAATTCAAGCACCATATGAGACGATCCTTCTGGCCCCTAACGTCCCTTGATATAACTAAAAAAACTTTCATTACGCAAGCCAAATGTCGAATTTTCCCAACTAAAATTTTCATGCGTAGATATGAATACCAGAAATTTTACATAGGTTAAACTCCACATATATGCATAAATATGTATGTATGGGGTTTAGTTTGTACAAAAACCAATGAAGCGAAGCTGAGCTATTCATAGACGTGACTTCAAATATCGTCTATTATTGTATGTATATATATATATATATATTTTATATATATATATGTGCGTTTGTGTATGTATGGTAACATATGGCAAACCATTTCCAATCGATTTGTAATTGGGCTGAAGATTGTGCTAATGTGCATTAGAAGAAACGGGAAATAAATTCCAATTAAAATTTTTGCATTAATTGCGGATATGTGGAGTCAATCGATGGGAACTATTTTTGAATCGAAGTTACAGACAGTTATGACGAATAGCTGGGTTCAAAATTTTTACGGAAATACCTTATAGAGGAAATTATGAAAAAATTTTGGTTACTTTCTAGAGATTTTGCCAATTTCTTCTATAAGGGCAGATCATATCCAGTTTTTAATCCTTTAACGAATGCCTTTCACAAACTTCAGCTTTCTATGTTCATCTTTCCATTTCTATGATCAATTCTATTTTCTATGTTCATTTTTCCAACTGCGATGAACCGACAAAAATAATATATCAAATTAATACATTTCGGTTGAAACTTGATATATGCCATCAGCCGGAAGAGGTCGAGTAACATTAATTTAATTTCAGGTGAATAAATATGATCAAAAATTGTTGAAGCCCAAAAGTTGTAAAGAATTAAATTGACCCCTACAGTAGTTTTAGTGTTAAGAAACTATTTTTCAATTTTGTCTATGTAAGTATTGTTGTAATTTTATAAAAAGCTTCCATTAAATGTAAAATTGCTCTGATAAGACATTTTCCCTTACTACCGTCAACACATTTTAGTCATTTTTTTATATGCACATATGTATATCACTCATACGTCATAGAGGTCAAAATAGATTTAATTGCTTGCATTCTTTTTAATATCTACCAACGCAGAATGAGATTAAGTTGATTAGATTTGTTCTTTCATTTGGAAAATTGCCTATGCATTAGCGGCTTTATAAGATATAAATATTTTTGATCAGCGTAAGATATATATTCAGAAAATTAACAAATGTCCGTTTGTCCGTCCACTCAAATTCTTTGATATATCGCAAAAACTTATCTACAATGCTAAAATATAGTTGATGGCCAAAGAATAAGTAAGAAAGTGTATGCCGTGAGGGTCTGCCTATAACCACATCCACAACAAACAAAACTCTATAACGTAGGCGTAAAATTCACAAAAGATATTGCTCTGAATCGTGACGAAAAGTGACATGAAAGTGACGAGAATTAACTGAAAGTTTGATACAAAAAGTGGGGATGAGTCGCGCACACACGCAGACAATAGATATTTAACGGCATTATTTAACGTATAAAAGGTATTTATGCGAAAACAGGCGAAAATATGGACAATAGTCAGCTAAATGAAATTGCCTACCCGACAACTGACACGCCCATTTTAAGAACAAAATATTGCAATGACATTCTATCGAGTTGACACTCTATTGATTTCAATGGGTATTGCGCCCTTAACGTATATAATTTTTCCATATGTTGTGCGTCAATTTGATGTAAAGTATGGGCATCGAAAATTCGCCTTCAGACGACTGTAATATTTTACTTATTATTAATTTAATAAAAAAACAACAAAAACAATTTTATATATTCTTTACGGATCGATTGACATTTTTGTGTGTTTGCAATAAATTTTATAGCGTGAACTGATTCTAATTATATCGCAATTCGAATTCAGTTAAATTGTCTCTTCATGCCGGAATTGGTTAAGAGTTAGACAAAAGAAACTTATATGCGCTATTGGGGGGGGATGGAATGTTTGATATACGAAGCTTTCAACTATGTATAAAGGTTTTTATTAATTATAAATGAAATACAAATGGTCAAGGTCTAAAAACTGACGAAAAAGAGTAAATGAAAGTATGGTCGGGCAGACGGTTAGATGAAGAGACAGACACTAGCACTGCCCGATATATAGATAGACAGTCAGTATGTCAGCAATACAGATAGTTAGACGAACGATCAACCGAATTATCAAATGAACTGTCAGAAAAATGATCAGAGTGGGGATCAGAAGTGAAGGGAAATGATCAGATGGTCCGATGATCGAGTAGGTGGAAGATTAGACGAATGGTCAGATGAACGATTGGGCAAACGATCGCTCGAACTATCGGATAAATGTTCAGACGATTGGTTAAATGAACGGTCTGGCCAGACGATCGATGATTAGACGAATGGTCAGACTAATGATCAGGTTAGCGACCAGGCAAACGATCAGACGAATGATCAGAAGTGAAGACAAGTGACAGGCGAACAGTCAAATGAACGCTGAAAGCGTTTAGAGCGAGAGCGATCACACGAAAACGTTAGTTAGTATAGTCGGTAATAAATCGCGCAACGCACAGTACGCCCCATCCAAACGCAGTATAAGTGAATGAAGAGCATCTCAAATTTCTCTGCAATTTATTACGGGCCTTGACAACTTTGACCATTAGACAAGAATTGTAACAGCTAAGCAATACGAGTACACATACTAAGGGAAATACAGTTCACGGCGGCACTCAGCAATAGATGGACTTTAGCGCAACGTAAGACGAACGCTCGATCAAAGCTTAACCAATAAATGAAATCAAGAGCATTCAAGCGCCACTTAGCTCAATTGAACAAGGTTCTGAAAACAAAAAATGTCAGCAAAGCGCACCTGAAAGATCCTAAGAGGGAAGGTATTGCTGACTGCAACATTAGTAGTGGAACGTAGAAGAAATTGTCGGTGTTGCGTTAAGCTCAACACTCAACATATCACTGAATGTCTCTCAAAAAACAATTCTTCGCTGAGATACTTTATTAAAACAGGGCGAAATTTTCAGATAGACATAACAAGTCCTAGATCGTTAAAGATTCCTGAGCCATTTAGTCATCAAATTTTTAATAAAAAATTTTTTTTTCAATTTCCTTAACATGAACTAACATTGTTTGTTTAGTTTTACATTTCAATTTTCTACAACTTTATGGAGAGAAAAGAGCGTTGAGAGACTGGCATTGCTTTGGTGAGATAATGAAAAAAAATAATAAATAAATTTTTAATTTAATTAAGATATGAAATATAGCAGGAACTTAGGAAAATTCCAATAATTCTGCTCATTTTCAAATTAAACGAAAAACTAATGAAAACAATTTCACCCACTTATGCGTATCCTTGCTAAATACACACATATATATATATATATATATACAAGTTATATATGTATATATATATAACTGTGGTATGTATTTACTGCCAACACTATTAACACAGAGAGATATTACGTCTCTTTTATTTATTTATTTTTATTTTTTTTTATTTTCTTTTTTTTTTTGTAGAATATTTTGTGGTTTCTTTTCATACGAGTCTTAGCAATTTCTACTATATCCCCCCAAGCCATAACCTGAAAGTGTACAAGACTTAGCTTTCCATATGTAACAACCAGAAGTACGGAAACTTTTCTTAACTAGTCTAAGCTTATGGATTCTATCTGATCATGGCCGCCCTGTTTCTTGTCTGATTGCTTTCGCTCATATAGAGATGGAAAGGTAAAAATTCTTAACTATTAGACATCATCTGCCTGCAATAGTCATTCATTACACAATAACTAATAGATTGTAGAAGAGAGGTGGAGCAAAACTTAAGATACTTGTATGGAAAAACCATCAACTCTTGGAAAGTGTATCCAATTGAAGTGCAACTTAGGAGTTCCTATCAAGTCTGTTTAAAACTCAGTGAATAAGAGTTGTGATCCGACCATTTCCGAGATAAATTCTGACTTACAATCTACTCAAACTTGTTTAAAGGTCATCGAAAAGTTCATTAGCAATACGGGCGTGATCCACCCATCAACAAATGCTCAATCACCAAAAAAAAAAAGAAACTGAAGCTTTTGTAAGACAGAAATTTATTCACAAACTCATCGCCAAAATGGGTGTGATCAGCCACCTCAACCAGGTAGAACGTATAACTTGCTGGCTAGAAAAGACATTGGCCTAAAATTTAACACCAAGTGATCCGTTCATAAATAGTTTCGCAATAAACATAACACACTTTACGTATTGGTACAATAACATGAGCCCCCTCCCCCAAAAGTGTTTCTTCTCCTACATATCAACGGAAGGAGAGGTCATCAACACTGGTATAATGACGGGCGAGCGCGTGTAAACAAAACTTTGTACTTCTGAAAACTATGAATTTCTAGGTTCGTGGCGGACACTGGTTTACAAACTCTACACTAATACCATCAAAAAGCTCATTATAACCGTAGGCCTGATGGGGCCTTAAAAAGGCTATAAATTTTAGGTTGATAGGAGATATCGATTTATAACTTCACATCAGGACGATCAGGACGACATCAACAAACAAACAGTGGTCTGACCCGCCCTCGAACACATCCACAACTTACAAAAGACATTGTTTTAACTATTGATACAAGGGCCATCTAAAAAAAAAACAGGGCTGCTTCGTCCTTAGACACATTGCGTATTGATACTATGGTCCTCTAAAAAGAAAGTAAGCATGATCTGCCCACATATTCTGCACATTCAAAAGCTACAAGTTTCCTATATCAAACATTGAGCCGAGAAACAAACAACGGCCCGATCCGCTATCTGTAACTGACAATCGGCATTGATTTAAGTAATGTCACAGTGCCGATCTAAAACAATAAAAATAGGCAAGATCTGTCGCCCATCAATTACAGCTTACAACGTGATACCCGGTCAACTTGAAAGTTTAATTGAAAAATAGAGCAATTAAAGGAAAACTTTGGAATGTTCACATGGACGGTTCGAAATGATGCGGGTATCAGAGATTCGCTTCGAACCGCATACAAATGCTATTTTATTATATCTTTAGTTTTCAACGTAGATGTTCCTGCTAAAAGCGTACAAAATGGAAGAAAAAAGAAAAAAAAAAAATTAAGCTCTAAACAGGCTTTTTCATGCTTTCCTTTGCCTATCTTTTTGTTTTTTTCTTGCTTGTTGTTGTTTTTGTTGCTATTATTGTTGTGGATTCGCTTAACCGTTTATAACAGCGATTGTAGGCAGTGGTTTTATTGCTACATGCATGCATATATATTTACACATCTATATATGTGTAGAATTGATATTACTGTTGTTATTGCTGTTGTTTTTGTTGTTCTTTCCTGTGTATTGTGTGCATGTATTTGAAGATATACATATACATTACAAATGCCTTTTATGTCAAGTTCATTAGCAAAATTAGTAAGGATTACGTTACTTTTTATATTCTTCTCGTTTTTTTCTCTCACTCTCTCCCTCTCTCCCTCTCTCTCTCTCTCTCTCTCTCTCTTTCTTTCTTTCTTGTTCTATCGTACTTATCTTCGTTATTTTTCTTTCATTGTGTGTTGCTTTCTTTTCATTACAGACAATCCTAACAATCGGGGAAATTTGTTATTTTTTTTTTTACTTTCTTTAAAAATTTTTTGCACATCTTATAAATAATTTCTTTCCTTAATTATTTTATTTATTTCGTTTGATTTATTTATTTTTTTTTTTTTTCTTTTGATTTTGCACAAATACACCTTTTTTTTTATTTGACTATATAAGCTCAAGATTTTGCTCCTTTAGTTAAACTTTTTCTCTACTTATAAACTAAAAAAAAAGCAAAAAAAAAAAAAATAGAAAAACAAAAAAAAAAGTAAACTTTCCACATACACACCGAACAGTATGTATGTACCTACGGTTTACGTTGTTATTATATCTACAGATGAATTACGCTTTTTTTGTTGTTTTTTTTTTTTGTGTTTTAACTAACTCTGTTAGTTTTGAATTTTTCCTCCTTTCGTTTTTCCTTTGGATTTTTTTTATTTATCTATTTTTTTTTTTTTTTTTTTTTGTTTAGAAATCCAACGCGTTCTTTTATTATATTTTTTCTTATCTTTAATTGCTTTGAATTTCTGTAAAAATGAATTTTTCTAAGTATGTTTTTTTTTTTTGAATCCCTTTATGTGGGTTGTGTCAGAGATGTAAATGTAAATGTGTTAAAAATTTATTTTATAGTAAAACAATTATTATACGAATAGCGCGCGTTTTGTTTCCTTCGCGCCTGGCTAACGTTAAAGCAAAACTGAATTTTGTAAAAATATCTTTCGTATCCTTACGTGAAGTTCTGCGTTTTCGTTTTTGTTGTTGTTGTTTTGCTTTTCTTTATTTTATTTTTTTTTGATTCATTCCAATTTTTGACAATTTTTTTTTTCTTAATTTCATTTAATATCCATAGTATCATGTACTCAGTAACTCACATCGCCAGCCGCTCAATGACTCGATTTTGGAGTTTTCTCACTGAGTTTTCTTAATGAAAGTTTTTTTTTTGTTTTTTTTTCTTTTTTTCGTAGTAATAAAATGAAGCAGAAAATTCTCTTTCATTGCGAAATGAAGATTTCTGTAGCAAATAGATATCCATAACTTATTTGCACATATGATGTCTCTTTACGTGTTTTTTCTTTCTCTCTTTCTTTCTCTCTCTCTCTCTGAACATTAAACATTTCCGCCCTCCCTATCTCACTCTCCCTCTCTCAAACAATTAAGTGGTTTTTATTATCAGTAACTGTTTCCTCTCTCTCTCTCGTTTAATATCCTTTTACTCTTTACTCTCTCTCTATCGTGCTCTCTTAATAGGTTGCTTTGAGTCGTTTGCATTTCTCTTGTTTTTGTTTTCCAAAGCATCACAGTATTTATGGCTTTTTTTTATATATACATACATATATATACATGTATATTATACGTACCGTAGGCTGGTTGCTCTTCTTCTTTTTGTTTTTTTTTTTCTGTATATCTGCCAAATGTGAAGGTTACTGACTTTTCCCACTACATATGAGGTATTAATCCCTTCAGCCTTCATTGTACATTGTGTGTGTGTGTGTGTTTGTGTGTGTTTGTGTGTGTGTATTTTGCATTAGCAAAGGCTGGTAAAAGGCTATACATTGTTCAATACCATATTTATAAGTTTCGTTTTCTTTTTTTTTTTCGGTTTAATAAAATTTATTTATTTATTTTTTTACAAATACTATTGAAAAAGGATTTCCGGTCATGTACTGTATAAGCGAAAAAGAACAAAAATAAACTATAAACTCGTTTCTAATCGAATTTTTTTTGAAAACACTTGTTTGCTATATTCCGTCATAGAGGTCATACTAGATTTATCAAATAAGAGAGATACGTATTAAAAACTTTTTAAAAATATGAACATAGTTTGTGAAAAGTAAAATTGCTTTATTTGCCTCACATATCTGAACAATATTTGCGCTGCGAGTCAAAGACTTGATTTAATCGAATTATGGTTATGCATGCAAAAACTTTCAAAATTTTCCTTCTATGATATACCTCGTGTTTGCATAAGACTTTACTTACACTTATTCTAAATTAAAACGAAACTAAAGTCTTACAGTCGTACAAAGTCCACTCACCTTTAAGTACCGTACATCTATTCTCCTATTCTACGTCACGACTGCCGACAAAAAGTTGCAGACAAAACATCGTCTGGATTAAGAAGTCTTCACAATATTTTAAATCGAAACTCTACATAACACTGTAGCACATTTGATTGCTAAAGGAAGCAATTGTCGAAGGCATTATTCCTAATTTTAGTCTTAGGTGGGTAGGCGTTTGATAAATTAAAATTAATTTAACCTTAATATACATATTAGTATTATAGCAAGACCACCTGTAAGGCACACGGAACACTTGCCTAATTTACTAAACAGCGAGAGATGATCGTTTCGTATTCGCGCTCAATTTTGAATAAAAGACTAGAGGACCGCAGCAGCGGCTTCGAGGAGAATTGAGCATAAAGTACAGACTGTGCAGTTGAGAAGCATTTTTTAGAAAAATCTGGCTTAAGACTATGCAATTTAAAATAAATTAAAACAAGTAAGAAGAAGAGAAATAGAAAGACGCTTAGGCAAGACGAAAGATCTCAAATCAATTTCGGAATGATAGTAACGACCAAGAAGTATAAATCGTGTGAAGAGAAACTCACGGCCCAAAATATCATAATGGTCTTGGAAGGAACTTCTTTGGTTCATCGTAGAGCTCATCGCAGGCTTAAAGATTTTGTTCATCACAAATTTATTTATTCTTAAGAATGGAGTTTCAGGTTTAACAAATAGCAAGCGAGAACATTATAGTCGAGCAAGGCCGGCTATTAGATACCCTACATCACTTCGGCTGATACAGTTATTCAATTGTTTTCGGCTATAATGCATCAAAAGTTGCACATCAGTTTCATGAAAGCCCGCTTATTAGAAGAGTCCGTAAATTCGGAATGGTTGATTTCTATATCAACTTATCATTATACACTGAGTTTCACCATAGAATAATGAAAATTATACCTTTTTACTAAATAAAGATTTAGTATTCGTAGAAACGGTTATATGAGAGAAGGATCAAAAAAATGGTTTCATAACGATTTAGAATGTCCAAATACTATTACAAAGCGGATTTTGCCGTGAAACTGTGGACAATTCAATTTTTTTCCATACAACGACTTCTCTCAATAGGGCGTTAGATAAGGTGTGGCCGAAAAAGTGAACCGATCCAAATCATTTTCAATAGCATTAGTCCTTGAATCATAGCACGCCCAGTGTATCAAATTTCATCAAAATACCTTAAAAATTGAATACAGACATACATAGACAGACATAAGATGGACAGACAGACAGACAGACAGACAGACGAGTCTTAGCTCGATGTAGAAAATGATTCTGGATCAATCGGTGTAATAAAATCTGAGTTTATCTGAAGCCCATGTGTGTGTTACATATGTCCGCGCTAACTTAATATACCCTACACTGCAAGTGGCGGACTAGAATTAAAGGAAACGAAATGGCATTAATGTGAACGACAAATGAAAACAATAAGTGCATTAAAATTTATCAAAGAGAGCTCATATTATTATGACCAAAGGACGAACGCTATTGAAAATGATTCGAATCGGTTCACATTTTCGACCACTCCCCATATAACGCTCTATTCTAAAAGGTCTTTCTATTAGCAATTTTCAAAACTCCTTGGCAAAAGTGGTTAAGTATTAGTACTTCGGCTTTCTAAATTGGTATGAACCCTTTGGATCTGCTGAGGCAATTTTTTAAACCGGATCTCATAAGACGAATCCTAAAGTCCATATGACATAATAGTAAATTAACATAAAAAAATGAACTGTACTAAATTTGGACCATCTCGGCCTATTTTTTCGAAACTTATCCTAATAAGGATTTTGACGAGAATTGATCCCTTGTAGGCCAGAGAAGTTTAAGTTTTAATATGTGGTGATTGAAATTGACCCGTAACAGTAATTTCATACATAAATGAACCTTTGGACCATCTACGCCTATTCTTGGATTGAACTTGTGCTACATTAGGTTGCGTGTTGGGCTCGCTTTCCCATAAATGCGGACATGAAAAATATGCCTTTATATAGAAACAAGATATAATAGCAATTGTGTTAGACAATGTAGTGTAGTGTATTTAATGGTCGGCCTTGCCCAACTACAATGTTCCTACTAGTTTTTATATACTAAAGCAATTATGTACCTTATCGTTTGTTAAAAAATTATGTCACGTAGTTTTTGAATTTATGGATGATATTTTTAAATTTACCTTTGAAGTAAAAAATACAACAAAAATCAAATCAAAAAAAATTTTTCTTTTATAACTAAAACATAAGCCCACTACAAAAATATAGTCATGCAATTTTTTTTTTTTTTTTTTTTGTGACTTTGTAGAGATTTATTTAGAATTTCATGTCAAAATTATTTAATCGGTCAGGAGTTGCACGTGATTTTCTAAGCATGCAAATCTGGGCGATTCAATTTTAACTGGTTTAAAGGATTCGGACTACGTCGTCGCCATGAATTGCAGCCTTATGAGAATTGCACCATTATGACAGATGAGTTTTAGATCTGAAACTCGGACGATCCAAAAACTCGTGATATGAATATTACGCAAAAGCTAAATCAAAATGTGAAAAAACTACGCCCACGTTGCTCAAAAATCAAAGTCATTTTGACAGTTTTCTTCGCTAATCGCCGTGTTGGACGTTATAAATTGCTTCCCCCAGGCCAAACTGTCAGTAAGTTCAACAAGGAAGGAAGGCGATCAATTTGATTTGCAAAAGTAATAAAAGATCTTTTCATTTTATAAAAAAAATTTTTTTTTTTTAATTTATGAGTATAAATTAAAAACAAGTAAGAGCGATATGGTGAGGCAAAGCCGACCATTAAATACCCTACATCGCATTATCTAACACAATACTTTTTTTTTTTATAGAATGCAAATAGGGGCCGAAACGCAACCTAATGTAGTACAAGTTTGATCCTTAGGCGTAATAGGCGTAGATGCTTTAAATTTTGTAGAATTAATTTTTGTATGAAATTATTATAAGATTATGGGCAATTTTCATCACCACATATTCAAATTCTTCTGCTCTATAAAGAATCAATATTCGAGAAAATTCTTATTAAAATAGAATCCAAAGAATAGCCCGAGATGGTCCAAATTGCGCACAGTTAATTTGTTTTGTTAAATTACTATTATGATAAAAGTTTTCTCGTGAAACATTGGAAATTAGACCTTTTTGTCGGGAGGGTGTTCAAAAATTGCCCCAGCTAGTCTAAAGTTTTCTTATCAATTTGCAATGCCGAAGTACTACTATTTAGCCACTTTTGCGGAGAAATTGCAAATATAAAAATTTTTCCGAATAGGGCGTTATGTGGGCAGTGGTCGGAACGGCACGAATTATTTTCAATAGCGTTCGTCATTGTGTCAAAACACGTCAAAATATCACGAAAATTGCGACCTGTAGCTTGAACACAAATTTACAGGGATACACGTCAAACGGATGGACGGACAGACAAGCTTAGATCAATTCAGATTATGATTCTAAGACGATCGGTATAATAAAAGGTGGGTTTATCTTAAGCTCTTCTGCGTGTTACACACGAGTGCACTAACTTAATATACACAAGTGGTGTAGGGTATAAATAGGTGTAACCCGATCTTCTAAGAAACTAAATTCTAATAAGTAAAAAAAAAAAATTATATTCGGTATACCTTTTACACCCATCACCGTTATCTTATAAAAGATTGAAAAAAGGAAAATAGAAATTTACACACACCATAACCTTGGATGTGTGTGGACATTTATATCATAATATCCTTTGAAGCTTGTGAGTAATGAGCAAAAAATATGGTAACCGGAAAATATGACCTCACATACTCCATAATAACGAATGTGCGTGGCTGATTTTTTGTAATTTTGTCTAATTTTGATTTTTGGAAATTTATATTATGTATCTGTTACAGTTTATGGGTAACCAACAAACAATTCGGAAAGCGAAAGTTTTGACAGTTTGGATAGATGGGTGGTTTCATCTGTTTGGCCTGTTTTAGGCGATATCTTCTTTTTTGCGAACAGGTACTACACAGCTAGGCAGACGGACAGATGGACGGACTAACAGAGGGATAGACGAAAAGATGCACATGCTTAGGTGCATTCCAAATTTGAAACGTAGCAAGAATTTATATACTTTACGGGATTTTTGAAGCTGGGGTTTCGGAATGAAAAATATAATATTGATTTTATTTTTATTCTTTTTGCACGGTTTTTTGGAAAATTATTTAAAGTTTTTCATTTTATACGATTACTTAAAGTTGCGAAACATATCCCCATATCATGCAATTTTTTTTTACGCGACTTATTTTTGCACGGTTTTTCTAAGAAACGTGTCTACCGTGTAAAAATAAAGAGGCGAATATGCTATTCGTAAATTTTTTACTTTTTAAATTTATCCCGTTCATATAAAATTCATATAGATCTCTTCTTTCCCAATCGATTGGAATTGAACGCGTTCAAATGTACAATTCCCTTATTAAATTAATGATTTTAACCTTAATTTAATTTCTCTCATATTTCATATTTTTCTCATTCCAGCTTTCCACACTGCATTTGACAAATACATCGAGCATAACGTCAATGTTAAACGTTTAATTATATCAAAAAATTTTCATTTTGAAAATATCTCCGATTTTCACTACGAATTTATATAAAAAATTAAATCCATAGCGTTCAGGTAAGTGAGAAGCATAACATATATCTTATAATAATTGAACAAAGTTTTTTTTTTCTTTTTAATGCTTCTCATGTTTTATATTTTTCTTTTAATTTCTATTGCTGTGTGTGCGTGTGTGTATTCATTTCTCTATATCCTTTACATGACGTATTTTGTTAATAAAATATAACATTTTTTTCTAACCAATTTATTATCTTTCAAATGCAGTTAACATTTGATGCTTGCACCTGAAAGAGACTAAGCTTTTAAAGACATAAAACATATACATGCATGCACAGATGTGAATGCATTTAAAAATTAAATTGAAATATTCAATTATGTATTTTCTTTATAAGCGATGGATAGATTCAAGTTTTTTCCTAAAATAATATTTAAATGAAAAAAAAAAAAAAATAATAAGAAAAAAAAATACAATATAGAGAAAGAAAAACAGAAAAAAGCAAAAGAGAACCAACCATTTCAACCATTTCTATGGGCCGATGATGTTGAAAAGCGTATGAAACTTTAAAAACTCAATCAAGTAGAAAAAAAAAGAAAAGAAAAAAAAAAAACAAGTCTCTTGAATAAACATGTCAACCATCGAAAACTATAACGACACAGATATGGAGGTAGTTTTTTTTTTCTTTTTTACTTTCCTTCTGTACATCCATATAAGTCTGCAAAAAAGTCAACTCAAGCTTTTGCGACAAAATTATCCTGCAGTTATACTTGCACTTTCATGCAAGCCTTCGTAGACATACACTTGTACATAATATTTTCATATGGGTGATATAGAAAGTCTCCGCGTTTTTTTGGTCTTCTTTTGAGCTTTATCTCCCTTATAGCCTACACTTTTCAAATGATGTCTCCACTATTTCGGGCCTTGCTCCAGATATTGCCAAATTTCAGCAACTTTTTTAATGACTGGTAGACCAGAGACAAGTGCATCTTTGATATCGGAATTTCTGGAACGGAATCGAACAAACCCCTCCCAGGTCCTGAGTCCTTCGTTCATTATCGGCATGTTTTGGCATGTTTTACCTTTTTTATAGTAAAAAAGCTTCACATAGCGCATTTCTTCACATATTTCACTCATTTCCAATAAACGAGTAAAAAATTAGAAAACTAGCTTGAATCATCTTCCGAAATGTCACCTGTTAATCACTTATTGTCGTTTGAGACAATCAGGTGAGTGTTGGCCGATATATAGGCATCAACACCATCGAATGGGAAAAAACCGCGGAGACTTTTTATATTATCTATTATATAAACTTATGTATAAAACACAAAAGACGACTTCAATGAATTTAAAAAGCTACTCAACCAAACTAGAAGCAAAGAAATGAAAGAAAACCATATCACCCGCACACGAATGGCAAAAAGTCACTGAGACTTCTTGTTTCTTTTCTTCTTTTTTTTTTCCTAAACAACAGAAATATATTTCAGAGTCTCCAATACGGCGTTTGACGCTGATTATTGCTTGCTTGGCTGTTTGTGAATCGAATACAAATGCTAAAGTTGCTATCAGTCGCCCGTTAAGCATCAGTTTACATCCTTTTTTTGATTTTTCGCTCTTTCGCAAAAGATCGATCAATCTAAAGAGTGAAAAAACCAAAGAAGAATCTTCCTAGTAAAATAAGAAATAACTGAACTGTGACCGGCTTAGGGCGAAGCGTTGACATTCGCCATGTCAAATCAAGACGTAATAAGGAAGAAAATTAAAGTGACTGGATAAGAATGACTTACCCTTACTACGGGCTCACTAATATCAAAAACTAAGAACTGAACAGTATTCTCCTTAAGAAGAAGCGTTAATTCTCACCATGTGAAACCTATACTATAATAAAAGAAGTAATCGAGAAGGACCAAATATCCTATATCGCTTCTCGTAATATGATTCTCCATTCATTTTCGTCAAAAAATACCACAAATTATGTCTTGAAAGCACGATCAAGTTTCAAGTTTCTTGGAGAAAACTTGCCATGCTCCACTCCACTCTCTATGTTGTTCCAAAAAATACTAAAAATTAAGCTTTAAAATAATCTATTTAAGATCTGTCCAAGTATTTTTTGATTCTGCTTATAGGTCCCAGCTTTTTAGACATTTCAAATTTAGGACACTCTCCTATTTTGATCCAAGAATGAATCTTATTTGCATTGAACTGCCTTAGGGTCTCCCACTAAAAATAATACCTCGAAGGAGAGGAGGAGGAGGTAGAGTAGGGTCCACAATAGACCAGGGGCTGATGATCTGCCAGTCCGGTAGGTAGGTTTCGTCCGTCCGTTCAATTCTATAAGAGTGAGAGAGTTATATTTTTTTTTGTTAGATGTAACCGTCTGCGGAGTATCCGTGAGACAAAAATTTAAACTCACCCACCTATTTGGACAGTTAGACAAACAGGCACTATTGCAGAAATAATGCGTTAAACAAAAGTGTATTTTCTTATTCGTAATGAACTGGCTTGGACCATTCTTAAGATTACCCTCCATGTAATATTTTTTTTCGAAAAAAAATTTGAAACTTTTGGATCGTTTTTGAATTTTCTCCCTTAAAGGAAATAGTAAGGATATAAGTAATACTAAGTACATTTTTAATATATTATAGTGCAACTTGGTCCAACATAGTGATTTGATATATAAATCTGCTATGCTACATAGGTTTATTTTTCAGACTTCAAGGCGTACAAGGATTTTCATGCTTCGCATGCCTTTATACAAAGGCAAAACTTAATTATTAGCATTTTATGATGAAAATAGATGAATAATAATAAGGTCTTCAGCAAGAAAATTAATTTCGCTGCATCTAGATCATGTCAATTTAAAAATTTAAATTTTGGCCCTTTATAAGGTCTCAGCATCTTAATGCGGTAGACTCTGCCTTCTAAGTTCTGTGTAACATAGTTAGGTAGACCTATGTTCACCTCTAATACTTTACATAGACGTACGCTTGCCTTTTATTACTTTAATGGCTGTAATATTGCGCACTGTTTACTTGCTCTTCTGATTGACAATCTTTGATATATATAATGCCATAGTTTTAACAATATTTTTTAATTACTTACCACTTACAAATTCCTACTTACAATATTTTTAGGCTTAAAGTATTAGCAAAGCGAAATTTATGGTCTGGGATATATTCCATGGGCGGCGTTGTTTGAATTTGCATTTATTGAAAGCAGATCTGTCCCAGACTTAAGTTCACTTCGCTAATATTTTAAAGTCTAAAAATATTCTAAACATAAATTTGTTCACTTTAAAAAACTGAGCACTGTTAATTTTGCTGTGCTTTGATGATCTTCTCTATGATTGTGTAATGTAAGCCCTTTAGCCTTAACAGTGTTAGTTGACATGGCTGAATAAATAAATAAGAAGTATGTCTTTACCTGGGAACACATTAAAATTTTATAGTATTTTATCATGAAAACAAGTGAAGAATTGTATCAGCCGAAGTAGGATCAACCTTGTCCAGTAATAATTTCGTCATCTTCTTCTAAAATTCAGCAAATCAACAACTAGTGAAACACTGTACCTGAGCACCGCTTAGAATGGGTTTTTTTTTGTTTTTTTCAAATCACAAAATGGATAGATGGACAGACAAGCTTAGATCGATACAGAAATTGCTGTAATAAAAGGTGCGACTATCTCAATTCCTTAACTATAGCCTAGAACTCAAACTACAATTTCACCTTCGCTTCAGTTATTTAAAAAGAAAAAACCATTCTCTTGCCCTTGGAAAATAGGACAAAGTCGTTGAGAGCTAAACATCGAAAAGAAGGTTGCCGCTCCACTATAATGATACTTTGACTTTCTAATTGCTGTTCACACGCACTTACTCTAAGCTCTTCAGCTCCCTGCCACCATGGAATTTCTTCTTCTTCAAGAATCTTTTATTATATAGTTTCTCTATTATTAAGTACGATTTCATTATTTGTTTTCTTCAATCGCGGACAATTTAGGATGCTTTGATCTTAAGTTGCCTCTTCTCACAGCTATGTATTGTGTTTAACCTAATATCATCGGCTAGGTAAAGGTTTTACGGGTTCATAAACCATATTCTTGAGAGAAATTTTACTTATTTATTTGTCAGATAAAAGCCAATAATAATTGCTTGCAAGTCTTTCAGAGCAGTACTGAAAGTACTAGCGATTGGCACAAAGCCAATTAACGTTTCTTTTCCCTTTTTACATGTTTCTATAGAAAACTTTTTTAAATAAAAATTTTCCCTAAATGTTAAGTTTTCTCCATTATACTTTTATTATAACATTCCTGTGTTTTATTATTAATGTTTTTAGTCATTATTTTCTAATTGTTACTCATTAAGTCTTAAATTACGTCCTTATAAGCTAACACCTATTTTTCTGTAAGTTTACCCTATACCATTTATTTACAGCGTATATTAACTTTGAGCAGAGGGATGTAACGCTCAGAAAGGGTTCAGATAGGTCCACATCATATTATACCGATCTAAACTTGTCAGTCCGTTCATTTCTTCATCTGAGGTCTGTTCATTGACTCTTGCGTTGAGCATATATATCGCAATTTTCGAGACATTTTCATGAAATTTGATACGTTCGGGTATTTTGGCCCAAGGGCATTCGGTTTGGACTATTTTTTACAGCAAAAATCACTTACTAATATTATTTTGGCAGTCTAAATTATTGTGAAAGCTTTGCATCCGATGAAGCATTATTTTGAAACCCTTGTCATATAACTATACCTACAGAAACTGAATCTTTGCATAGTAGAAAGGACTAATTTTCAATACTTTTCGATGAAAATTCGTTCATAATAATAATAATATGACATAAAAATTAACTTTACCAAATTTGGACCACGGAAGTCTATCTTTCTTCTAAAGAAAATAAATCTTTATATATTCCCAAAACGATCAATAGTTAATATTTTGTGATGAAAATTTATTCGTAATTAATTATGATTAGGGAATTTGGATCATATGAATGTATTTGTTAGATCGTGGACATCTCTCATGAAAGTAAGCCGTTCTATGGCGATAAAGCATAATTAATGATTTGAAAAATGATAAAATATTGACCAAGTGAATTAGGTTTGCTAAATTTAGACCACGTTGACGTCCTCCGATATGAGGACTTTCATGAAGTTTACGCATTTTCATAAAAATTACGTATCATTTCTGGTGTATTATTACGAAAATTAGTGAAGAAATGTATTAGGCAAAGCGGTATAGGGATTTGCGGGACCGTAGCATTCTTACTGATTATTTCATTAATTAATGTAACTATTGTTACGACGCACTTTCTATAGAGAAAATATGGTAGTTAACAATTTCTACATAAATGAATAATTAATTAGATTTCATATACAAGAGAAAATTTGCACAACTGGAAAATAAATTCCTAGTCGATACGATTAATATGCGCTTTCGATGAATCATTGAGTTTACTGCAGCAGGGCTTTATGTTATATAGCGTGGGTCAGTAAAAAAGACGGTCGCGAATTTTTTCATAAAAACTTGTCAATATGAAATTTTCAGGTACAAAGCAATTCGCTGGCCGGTACAAAAACATGAATGTGTTCTTTACAGCACAGAAATTGTGCGTCGTTCGAGATATTTGCAGACCATCTAGATCGATGCCAACAAAATGATTCATGTTTTGATAATATATAAGAAAAATATCTCGAAAATTAATTTTTTAAGCACAGAATAAATACCAAGAAAAAGTAATGCTTACCTATAAATATATAGATCATAGATTTATCAATTGTTCCAACAAGCAGGTATACTTGCCCTCAAAGTGCAGTATACTTATCTTACAAAAAAACCTACGTCTGTTTATTGTTACATTATGCTGTAGTATAAGGGTCAGCAAACTTTTCTAGGCGCGGGTCAAAATCAACCAAAATGTAAGCATTAAAGCGACGTTCGGGCAGTTTCGTATTAAAAACGTATGACCCTGAACTTTTGACGTCGATTTAGTTAATTCTGGTTTACAGTCAGTCGTTTAAAGACGAATACCAGCATATGAATATTCGATTTTTATGTTTTATAACCTATTTGTTGTATTATACTTTATTTTCGGAACTATAGCAGGTCAAGGTTGCCGACCCCTGCTTTGCTATATTATTCTGCAAAAAGACAATATATAGTTGTGATCAGCGGGATTTACCCATGTTTGTCCGCCGAACAAAAGCTTAGAGACCTGCTCAGAGCAGTGAAGATAACATTTCTTTACTAGATCATGACGAGCATTCAAAATCAATTCACCTGGCCAAAGTAGTGTCGACTGCAAAGTTTCTTATACTTTGAGTAAGCAAAAGATGTAAGATACCTATAAGATACTTTACGTGCATGTAGAACTCAATAGCCATTTAAAAAGAATCTAATGTAAAAATGATTAGGTTCCAATTAACGGCTTTATTAAATAAATAGGTAGCGGAGATTAGATGTATGGCTTCTGTATCTAATAATCCTTACAAACTTTCTCTTTCTTATAGCCCAGGCCTTTTCGTCGACGCAATACTTACTTTTTACTGAATGATCTCCATGAATGCCCTTCTTTACATGCTCGCTCTTAAAGGCTTCAGTAAATAAATACCGAAGCGTAATCCCGAAGCCATATGGCCTTTTCGCCTCATAACTCTCACAATTTTTTTTTTATTACAGCTCTTTTTTCGATGGCTGATATTCCAGATGTTCTCGTCGATCAAATGCTTACTTGCTATTTAATTCTCCCCGAGAATGCTCTATCGTTGAACACTTAAAAATTGATAAAGATTTCGAATATTTATTTTTACATCTTGCCAACGCAGTGGCAAATTGACGCCATTCGGCCTTGATGGAAGGCGTAGATGCAGAAAACAGCTCATAGCCTAAGTCTTTTAAATTTCCACCAAGCTATATCTACATACATATATAAATATACACACATCATTTCAGTTTTTTTTTGCTCTAAAAAATTTGTTTTTCTCGGCCTAATGTATCCACACGCATGCTCTGTCATTTGGGAACATAAAAATTCAACAGCCTTGGCCAACTTTATTTTTGGATACTGATCACAGATGTACGCTGAAAATTGACACAATAGGAAAAAATGGTAGCAAAATAACCTAAAACAGACACTTAAAAAAATTTATCTAGTGGAATAGGACACAATAGGGTATGGGTTTCTTTAGAAAAACCTTTTAATGGTATACAGATTTCCCACAGATTTTGTACGAAGAAGTTACTGAAGCGTAATAGTTGAAATATCTCATCTTAGTGGTTACTTGTTACGACAGTTACTTTGGCGTTCACTTTTCTAGATTAATTTTCAGTTAATCAGGCTTTGTCATTAGCTTTTTTCTTGAAACACTGTTTACGCTTTTCTTGGGCCGTGTTCTGCTAATAAAAAAACTTCGTAGATTTTTACATTCAGTTGGTAGCAAAAAACCTTTCATTTTTTTTTTCCCACAACGCGTGAGAACACTATTATTTAGGAAAATTTGTATCACTTTCAATTGTTCATCTATATATCATTCAAGATATTGTCCATTCACTTTGGAACACTTAAACAATCTTCCGCTTAGAATGAAAAGTTTTATTGATATTTTCTTTTTGTTTGGAAAAAGGAATTAAAGAGAATTATGTGAGTGGCCGAACTAAAAAAACGGACAAATTCTATTGAGGCTTTCTTCTGAAGGAGCAACCTAGAAAGCAAATTAAATAACGATTAGAAAGTAAACAAATTAAATGAAATATGGAAACATACCCTCTGTTAGTTTCGCACGTCCACCAGTTGGCTGACATAATATTGTAGCACATCCCGCGCACACCACGACGCCTTGGGCATGACTGAAAACGGTTGTAATCCTATAACAGCCGGGACATTTAACATCCATGAAATAAGAGTTGGGATGTTGTACCAATCTTTTTAGTTTATGTTTTCGCTTCTCTTGAGCTGGTGACGGATGTAATAAGTCTTTGGCTAGCTATTGACATGAATATAAACCAAAAACAAATAATGCGTTTAATTAGTACTATATCGAAATTGGTCAAAGAAAAATATCTGTTTTATTAAAAAAAAACAAAAATTTGCAGACTTTAGTTTTTATTATAACAAAAACGGAGCATGTTTGTTCATAATTACACAAATTTACGAAATCACAACTTTTGGTATTTTAACTATAACACCATGTGCCTAATGTTGTCTTCTCTCTTTTACTTTTATTGCTTGCTATTATATTTGCAGCTGAATTCTTTCACTAAAAATTGCACTTAATTTATGGCTTTCTAGGTTTTTTTTGGATTCGATTAAATTTATTATTATTCTCCTTTCATTAAGTAAACAGTTTTTTGAATTTCTGAAATTTTTTGTTAAATTTTCATAGGTTTTTCTATAAAATATATCACCCACCGGCATGTTTATTCTTTTACAGCTAACACGGAAAAGGAAATTAGTCAGCTGCTCGTTAAGTTAGCTGCTTTCAATATGAAAATAATTAGGCAACTCTCAGATGCAATACGATATAGTCGCCTTATAAAAGTATTATAAGGTGACGCTTCAAATGAAATTCAATTAGAATTTAGTTTGTTAGAAAGAAATAAAACTTGTTACAATATTTATGTACATCATATGTAAAAAAGGTAGAATAAAAAAAATATTTCCGTCGTCTTATAATAAAATTGCGCGGAAATTTTCTGTGCACATACATATTGCTCTTTAAATTTCTAGCATTAGTTTCAAATATCTTTCAATGCCCTGTGTCGATATTTCACAGAATTACTTTGACGTTGCCAGATTGAATACGCAATAGAGTTGATTGTAGAAGTTATTGAAAGAAGATTATAGTCACAGAACAAAAATTGCAAAACAGAAAAATTTTGTCGTTTAGAATTTTTGCAAAGTTTTTTTTTTTTTTTGTTCGCACATTCAGGGGAAACGTACTTGATCCTGATATCACATCTTATTTATTTGGTATTCAATGTATCAGCGTTTATCAGCAATGCAATACCCAATTTATCTATCGTGATCTTTATCTGATATAATCAACGTTTATTCGATATCCAATTTCAGTTATAATTCAAAGTCATTAGTTTCTATCCACAGTTTAATTTATCTAAATTATCGCTTTTGACTTGGTGTCCTAATTTATCCTATATCAGTCATGCTTATTCGGTATGTACTATACTTGATATAAACAAATTAAATTAATTCCTATCTGTCGCTTAATTTATAATGAAATTATAGTTTATTCAATATCCTCGTGAGCGATAAGCTAAAACAAAATGCTCGGGCTTCTTGAATTGTTTTGGGAATTGCATACGATTTTATTTTAAAAAAAAGTAGTGAACCTTATATTTATGTTGTAAGTACACGCGCATAAAAGAGACAATCGATAGAAGCAAGTCTTTCAAAGCTGCTATATAGTAGTGTTGCTTTTTTCGGCTAATATTCTTTTGGTACCGAATTTGTAAGTGCGAGGAGAAAAATCTCACGTATATTCCCACGTCTGGTGGAGCAATCAATTTAGGAATTTTGTACATTTTATAGCTGTTTGCATACATACATGTTGTGAGTGCATAGACTTATAAATTAATTCCTCTTCTGCTCATCGAATTTTTCTAGCTACTTTTGTATGAGTTTCTATTCATCGTCAAAGATTTTTTTTAGGCATCTGGCAATTATTTTATCAGCTGTTTGGTTGAAGACAATGCTATACGTCCATTCTTAAAAAAGTATGACGTTTGCTTTTGAAAGATTTGCATCTATGATCGTAAAATTAATATCGTAACATTTAATTCAAACAGGCAGAAATAGAAAAAACGGTGATTTAGGAATTGTTTGTCTGAAAAGCATCAAGTGGAGAAGAGCGGGCAAATTTTTAATTTATTTTGCTGGTAGAAAAGGTGTTATTAATTAAATTATTAGATATCTTTTTCATCAAACTAATATTTAAATAGAATTAAATTTTCTGAAATTTTATTTAGCTATATTGCCGCTTGATTGATATTGATTGATAAATGGAAAAAGAATGAGCACTGAGTTTTGTCAAGACAAGGATTTATTGCAGATCAATATGGAGATTATAGCCAAAGAATTATGTGATTTAATAGTAACTGCTGAACAAGAGGCACGCCCAGAGAACGCCCAGGCAACGAATTTGGAACACGTATCGTTTCCAATGCCCCCTCATGAGCCGATACCAATGCCAATGCCAGCAAATTCATGGCTATATAACACTTGTTATAAACAACACCAAAATGGAGTAACAAATGGTTTTCAAAATGTGTATTTTAATCAGTTCTATCATTCGCCTCCGAGCTGTCAAGGTGATTACTTTCTTATTTCTTGATTTTCTCTTCACGTTTCGTTAGCTGTCGAAGGTAGCCGTGATTTTTTTGTTACAATTTGACAGTTGGCGAAGTTAGCCCTGATTTTCTTGTTACGTTTATAAAAATAGTTTATCTATATACTCACTGCAGCAAACACGTTTCATACGTCCGGACCAACGTATTTTAATGATCTTTATCCAACTTTGAGAGAAATGCCTACGTCACTTATCAATTCTATCCCTTGCGAACAATCGTCACCGGAGTGTGAAATTCGTTATTTGCCTCGGAATTCGTTTCTATCTAGCATACAATCTACGCCGCTTATTTCAATAAGCGCTCAACCCAATGGCCAATGCAGTCACTTTAATATGCAAAAACATCGCAAATTTTCGCGAAATCATAGTCGAAATCCTAAGTTTAGAATGGAAACTCGCGATTATAGCAAAATCGTTGTAGATTTCTCAAAGTTGGGCGTGTCCATCGATGGGTAAGAATTTTATTTCCGACAATTATCTCCAAAAATATTTTCAAATATTATATATCCCACGTTTCAGCAAAGAACCGAATCAGGTGTTGCGTTTATTCCGTTTGCTGCGTGGCTTACATGCTGCAATCGGTGAGATACCGCCATCACCGGTTGCTTGTGCCGACAGTGAGTATGTAGATACGTTCGCCCGGCCGCCTCCTATTGAGATGCCCATCACTATGAGTGTACAACATCAGGTGAAGTACGCATGTCGCAAACTCTACGGTTTCATAAGTGATACGCATTGCAAGTTAATTGAAAACAAAGTTTTTGATTATCCTTCATATAACGAAAACGAGCATCATTTGAATTATTTACGCCGATTATATGAACAATTGGGAAAGTACAAAGGCATAGAGTTGCAACATAATCGCGGTCATTTCAATGGTGAAGATATTACAAGTAAGTGCGAACGACTAGCTTTTATACCCTACTTCACTTGCGGTAGAGCGTATATTACGCTTGTGCGGACGGACAGAAGGGCTTTAGATATATCACACTTTTATTAAACCAATTGATTCGGAATTCAGAATCATTCCCTGAATCGGCTTAAGCTTGTTTGTCTATCCGTCTGGCTATTTTTTTTCTTATATTCATCCTACGAATGTTAGACGAAATAGATATTTCGATGACATAAGGTACATTGATGTGTTTTGATCCACTTTTTCGACTTAAGTATCCGTCTCTCTGTCCGCCTATGTTTTTTTTTATATCTAATCTATGAATCGCAGTTTTCAAGATGTTTTCATGAAATTTCATGGATTGATGTGCTTTGATCCGTCCACTTTGTCGACTACTTAAGCTCGTTTGTCTCTCTGTCTGCCTATTTTGTTTTTATATATTTACGCTATTAATATTAGATGAAATAGATATTTTCATGTAATTTAGTGCATTGATGTGCTTTGATCCACTTTTTCGATCATTTAAGCTTAAGCTTGTTAAACTTTTATAACGAAAATTTGCTCATGAGTGAAATAAATACAAGGCAGATGGGTCTACTTCTTGGACCACGCTCCATCGAAGATTTCTCATGAATAGTCTGCCATTCAGAAAAAGATGTCGTTTATTTTTAGATTTCACGATGAAAGTTAGTCCATACCAGCTATTTAGTAAAAAAATTAACGGTAAAAAATTTGGATCTTATAGCCCTATTGCTTAGACCCTAACGAAAAGCAAGTCCTTATACAGAAAGTTATTTGAATTTTTAGATTTTTATGACGTTAACTGAAAAATAAAAATTTTTCCGAAGTATATTAAGTTTGTTAAATTGAGATCACAAAATACTCTGTTTTGGGTATATTCCAAATATGCGGGTTTCCATGAAAAGTATACGTTAGAACGGAAATAATTTGTGATTTTTTGAAATATTGTTAACAAGAGGAGTGAATACCTTTATAAAGCAAAGTGGTGCAAGGCATATTATGGTCGGCCCGCTTATTTGTTTTTTTTTCTATTTTTTTAAACTTTTTTGGGGCATTTTTTGTATAAATTTGCAGCAACGGAAAATTTGGAATTTTTATTGCAAGCAATTAATCAAAAAATACGTGAAATACATTTACGTGTTGCATCTACCGATTGGTTTATTGGTATCAAAAATCGTGACCCTGATCTTGCCAGAGCAATATTAGGCAAAGACGAAATGGAATCAAATATGAGTGAAACTAATGGCATTTTGTGCAATACTACTACTCTAACGACTTAGTTGAACATTTTTGATCATTTCTTAATTTTTTTTTTAAGTTTTTTAATTATTCACTTTGAATTTTATACGCGATTACTTGTCTTGTTTTTCATGTTTTTCGTTTTTAATACTTGATTATTTTAATTAATTATTTTAATGAATTTTAGTTAATAATCAATTAAATTGAAAATTAATTAAATTGAAAAATTTACTATCGTTTTTAAAAATAATTATTCAACGGTGCCTGATCAATGCACGAAATTTATGTTTTCCAGTTTCTTTGGATGATTCCGTTAATTATATTACGTGTCGTCTATTTCGTTTTTAGTTTGATTGCTTTAATTAATTGAAAAAAAATTTACTATTTTTTTAAAAAGAAAATAATCAAATATTGCTGAACAATATGAAAATTAGTTTTTCTTTGTCAAGTTCTTACGAAGATCTATTGAAGCGCTTAAGAAGTTGACGAAACTTCATAGGAATTTTAAAACAATTTTAATTAATATATATCGCCATCGCGTATGCATTCAAAAATTTGTTTAATTATTATTCTTTTCATACATTTATTTAAATTATTTTGTTTGTTAATTATTTGTTTAATTTGTTTTTTTTTTATTTAAACTTCCAATTCTTTAAAATTATTCAATTAATTATTTCCATTATGATTTATTATATTTATTTATTGCTTGTTCGATGATTTTACATGTTTTGTTTTATTACATTTTAGTTATTTAATCTTAATCAATTTTTTTTTAAAATTTATTTTCAATATCATTAATTGTTGTTTCATTTTTATACACAATCTTTATTAAGTTGCCATTTTTTTTGTTTAGCTTATTTGCGTTATTATTTATTCCATTTATTCACTAATTGTTTAATTATTATATCCTTGATGTTTTCTTTTAGTTCAAAGATTTAAAAATTATTTAAAAATTTTCGTTAATTGATTTTCGTTGTGTTATATAATTATTTAACTATTATATACTTAATTATTTTAAATTAAAAATATTTTTTTAGTTCTTTTGCACTAAATAATTTTATTAATTAATTAATTAACATTAATTAAATTAAATTTAGTTAATTTAAATTTAATTATTAATTGCAATTTTACAATTCACTTAATTGATTAATTATTTAATTAATTATTTAATAAATTTTAAGTTTACTAATTCTTCCTATCCTTTGAATATCCAATTACATTTCCTTTCTTCCGTTTTAACAATTGGTAATTAATTTTTCAATTAATTGATTTTTTAATTAATTATTTAACTAATTATTTAATGAACTTTAAATTTACTGATGTTGCTCCGTATTATACAATTAATGAATTAACTAATTAATATTTGTTACTGTAATTATTTCTCTTTTACAAGATTTTAAAGAATTTTTACTCTTTTTTTTTATATTTTTATTTTTTGTGATCAGTTTTCTATCCCTGTATTCTTCTCTCTATTGCCTATTGTCTATATACCTGCGAAAAATGTTTATCAAATAATTCAAAATTAATGAGAATAATCTTTGCAATTATTAAAGAAATTTTACAACTTAATTATTCAATGGTTTCAATGTCTTTACAAATTGTAATTAATTTTTTTAATGAATTATTTTATATTAATGAAAATTTATTCTTTATTCAATTAAACGTATTACCGTAAATGTCTTTTTTTTCTTTTAAATATTTATTTTATTACTTTAAATTTCTTATGGATTTGTGTATGAATTATTACATTAATTAATGTATGATTTGATATTATAATTTTCTTATTTTAGAATGTCCTCAAAAATTGTAATTATTTCTTTTAATTAATTGTAATTAAAAGATATTCAAGAATTTTTACTCTTTAAACGATTAAATGTTAATTGCCGAATGTCTTCAAAATTATAATTATTTCTTTTAAGTAATTATAATTTAAAGATATTTATTCATTATTTTTTTTAATTATTCCTCTTAATTAGACGTGTTGAATACCTTATTGATTGGTATATATCGATTAATATACGACTTTTCTTTTTATGTTTTTATTTTACTGAAAAACTAATGATAATTATTTTTCCAATTATTAAAGAAATGTTTCAACTTAATTATTTTCTCTAAATTATACGAAAACTTTGATTTATATGTGTACTTTGGTTGGTGAATACTTTGATTGATGTGCAATGATCTGAATATCTTTAAAAATTGTAATTATATCTTTTAACGAATTATAATTAGAAGATATTCAAGAAATTTTTCTCTTTAAACGATTAAATATGAAATGGCGAAATATCTTTAAAAATTGTAATTATATCTTTTAATTAATTATAAT